>NW_011887773.1:720531-742048 GCF_000806365.1 Fopius arisanus | reverse complement strand
GGGGGGGGGGGCGCAAAATTCTGCCTCGTCACAACTTATGACCCAAAAAGATACTTCTGTCGAAAGTTTCCTATCTTCGTCTTGATTCCCTGATTCTTAATATTTAGAAAATGTGTCATTTTAGTTTTATTCTTTCTCATTCGATAAATCCTGTTAAAAATGAGGGTAAATGTCAGGAACAGGTCCACCAAGAAATAAGAAACCGAGCGGTGGACCCGTTCTAGACATTTACCATAATCAGAAAAAATGCAAAAAATTAGAAACATTCTGAATCGATAGAAATTATTTTTAAATATTTGTTCTTTGCTAAAATCCATTGTTTATTACTCAATTTTTTTATTTTCTTCTTATTAATTTTGATGTGTATAGATTTATCTACTACTCTCAGGAAATTTGAGATGATTGTTCAGTTCCTTTCAATTTTAAGAAAAAGTCATGATGCTTCGACCGTAATGCATGTTTTAATTAATGAAAATCAGGGAATCACGATGAAAATCCGAAATTTTCCATAGAGTTAACTTTTTGGGTCACAAATACGTGCAAAAATTGGCACCCTGAAATTCGCTGTGGGCAGATTCACCATGTTTATCCGGCTAGACACTTTTAAAGGAATTTCTGGTGGAAAAATATGTGGAGCTTTTCAAATATTTCTAATTTTTCGGCGCAGTAGCTGTTGAATATTCTCTGCGATAGATACAGATCAGTGCTATTCCAAACGTAATCGCAAAATGATCTCTTAAATGAATTCCTGCGAACAACATAGTTCTTCTATTGTTGACAAAATTTGTTTCGAGTCATTCGATTACTCCATTCCTTTGCATCGTTGCATGACTTTATCCGTATGCTATTCACCACACATCTTGGCTGAAATCCAAGCGGAGAAATAATCTATCAGATAACAAACAATTTGCGCTTCAAAATCAATGGAATAATTCTCTCAAGCATCCGTGCGTATGACGAAGTTTGGCAAATTGAATCGAACAACTCCTTGGGCCTTGCACTTAGAATTTTTCACCTTTGAAATTTCAAATATCAGTACCTGGCATATTCAGTGTGCATCACCTACTATACAGCGTGTAAATGCTTGAGAAATTTTTTCGATACAGTAGGACACTGAGTATCCAGAGTACATTCATTTATGCAAAAATTAATGCAATCAAAAGCTTGATGTCTGAGTATAGAACTTATATAAAAAGAAGGAATGAGTAAATCTTGTGGAAAATGCAAGACATCAGATAAATACGTTCGAGTTGAGTATTAAGCCGATATTGAGTAGCCAACCGTGGTCAGTTTTCGTCGTCCGTTGTTGATCGTCTCTAAGCCTCTCTCGGCTGACCCATGCGGATACTTTTCCCTTTTTTTCAACCCTCGGGCTTCAGTAATATAAGCTGGCGCATTCTCCAATGTCAGAACCTATTGCAAATCCGCTCCACCTATCGTGCTTACTCTCTCATCTTCCTTCTCTTATTTTCGTTTATGCTTTCAAATCCCAAGAGCGTAAGCCAACCTTTAGCAAGGTCTAACTTCCCATTAAAAATTCCTTTCTCAGTAAACAATTTAATATGGGTAATATTTATTCATAATCTAAAATGAATCAAAAAATTTAAGCAGCAAAACATGAACCAAAATATTCGTTTTATTTCTTTTTGATATTCAACATTGTTGTATGCATCATCATTTTCCATTCGAGACAAACCATGAATACAAGTTATTTCGAGCTTAGAAAAGAAAATGCCTAACGAGCATGGTAATGGTGTAGCATTTTGCTAGCAGAGTAAGAAATATCATCCATTCATAGTATATTTAGTCACTAGGCCGTTGGGAATTTTCCTCGAGTTCGCCTTGGAATGAAAACTCAAAATCGCCAGAAAAGTTCATATCGACCGCGTACCGAACAATATTTTTCTGTCATTCAGTTCCTAGGCAAACTTGCTTCACAGACTGAGTGGCAAAAAATCCATTTTTGTGTTATAGGAACTAATGAATATGTTTCCCTCGAATAAAAATTGAGGTTGAAAACTGTAAGAATTCTGGCGCAGATTAAGTTATACGAGATCTACTGCGCACTCCGTGAGCCGAATTCGAATTTCGACTTCGGATTCGAGTTGACCAATAAGGAATCAGTCTTACGAGTTTCGACTCAGGCGAACTTCATTTACGTATCTCTGCTTTCATGATAAGGATTTAGTATATTGCCAGACTATTGCGATGGGGTCTTTTACTGGTGTGGAGTTTGGCGAGCCAAATCGAAGGCGGATAATTTTTTTCTGCGTAAAATTTCCAAACAATGACAGAAATTTTACTCTTCTGTTGGTAAAATCTGCTGCATCGGTTAGAAAAAAAATACCAACTTCAACTGAAATTATCACTAACATGAACGTTTTATTTTCCGATACGGGTTTGCGTACCAATTCACGGTGCTCATTGACGCTTTCTATTTTATTCTTTTCATTTTTTGTGTGAAAACTAATAAATTTTATTCCCCTTCACGAAAAAAATGAAGTACTGATATAGATAAAAATGAACGAATTGTGAGTTGCTTTTCGAATTGTGACATGTTAACTTTTCTCCGCAAGGTTCGTCAATTTTGTTCCGTCTTTCGCGACAGAGAACATACGCCCATCAAGTAGTCAAGTATGTCTTGGAAAAAGGAATGAAAGAAGTAATCAATATGAAATACCATTCGATTTTTTGAGATTGTTTGGCAATATCAGCAACCGTCTATGATTTTTTTTCATTATGCTTCCGAATGGAAGCTTCGTATTCGGTCATATTTAAGTTCCCAATTTTTTGTGTTAGAGTAACTGGATGTAGCTTGAAAGGCCCAAATGTGCGATTTTTAGATGGCGTTTGCGTGTATGTATTTATGTATGCATGTATGTGTGAGTTTGTTTATTGCTTTTTTTTCTGTCTCTCTTTTTCTTCAGCAGAGATTTATAGGATACTATGATTGTTGTCAATCGATATAGACTTTTAGAAGCTCGACACGGAAAGAAATATTCAATAAATATTACGAGAAAAGTTCCTCAAAAATTACGTTTCAAAACGTAACCTGCCAGCGAAGTCGAATACCATACAAAGTCTGAGTCATAACTGAAACTTTACGATGTGTTCCGTAAAAATTCGTCACTCGACTGCTCACTCACCACTGCGGGAATTTTTAACCTCAAGGTACGTAATTTTTCTCGAGCGTTCCTGAATTGTTGCTGAACGCTTTTTTTTCAAAAAAATTGAAAATTGAACAGGGGATGAAAAAATCGGCAACATTGGTTTTTATTTTCCTTTTACTTTTCATGAAAAAAACATACAAAAAATGACTTACATATATAAATAACAGCTAGAATCAAAAGAAAAAAAAAGACATCATACTTGTAACATATGAGTGTTTGAGGTTAGAATTCAAGGATGGGAACTATTTGGCAAATCCGGCCAAAGAGTCTTAGATGTCTTAGATGATTTGGATTACTTAAGAAATAACCAAAATTTAAAATTATATTTAAAATTAATTATCACTGATCGTGTATTGTTTTTCTTCCACTTTTTTCGATAGAACTATTTCGTCGCACAATCACTACAATCTCCCTCCAACAGCCGTTGGGCACCATCTCCCTGTCTCGAGTTTACCGAAATGATCCGAGAATGTATGATCAAACACGAGTGGTGGTAAGAGGCAGGGTAAAACATCCCACCAGTGAAAATTTCCGGTGCGTTTCGTAAAAATTTCCCGCCTGTTCCGTAAAAACTTTGAACTTTTACCTGAATTCTTACGGTGCGAAACGTATTAAGTCATGAATTTTGTGTTAAATTTTGCAACTTTTCATCACTAGAGAGATCAATTACGTGCCTGCCTTTTTCTGTTATAGACCCGAAAATTTACTAAACAGCACTATAAAATTTGAAGGTCTACCATTTTTTGTTTGAGTTTGAAAGAAAAATTGATAGAAATCCTTCAAAAATTCCTATCCAGATCGGTATTTTTTATTGTGCTCTCTTTTAATTTTTACTGTGCTACACAGCAGTTTCTCTAAACATTTTTTAACCCAATATGATTGGTTAGCGATGAACGTCAAATGTTTCCGATTCTTGCCGAAGTTGAATTTAGCAATGGTAACTGTTACGACGACTATGAATTTTTATTTGGCCGATAACGAAATTTTGCTCGGCCGATGAAGAAATGTTACTGCATGGCGTAGTAATTTTTCTCAGGCCTGCAGTTTACACCTTGATTGTAAGGCAGCACAGTAATTTTTATCGGAATCGCAATATAAAAATTCATAGATTTTTCTCTCCGTGTGTGGCACCAAAAATATAACGTTCACCACAGGAAATCGTGGTTCTCTCATTTTATCACACTCTTTTAAGAGATATGTAATTATTCAATCTGTTCTGAGCTATTGATTCTCAACTAAACTATGAGAAATATTCGCAATACAATTATACCGTCAAATAGTCATTGTAATTCGAAGGATTCTAATAATTTTAGTGATATGATATTGTTCATTTAAGAAGCAATAGGGTGTGCCAGGATAAAGAAATAAGGCAATTTTGTTACTTTGCGCCCAAAATCAGAAAATTGTCGCATGTCTTATATATATCAAGAAAAACGGAAATTTTGAAAAAGAATATTCTAAATCGGTTAATATTCATGTGTGGTACGCTCCTAGAAGTTGAAACAACGAAAAAAGTCATGGTGGGATCCTGGTCTCGTCAAAAAATCTCAAAAAAATTGGCTGGTCATCTAATGATGTCTAGAAAATGGAAAAAAATCCACGATATAATTCAAGGGGGTAAGGATTTGAACTTCTTTGAGTTCATTCAGAATACTCCGTATATATCTGATTATATTCCCTGAAAATTTAAAATTCATCCGATAAGTATTTTCCGAGGTGAAAGCATATTTGTACGGACGTTTCGGGCTATTCGATAATACGCTGAGCAAAAAAATGCGATTTTTAAGATTTCTGCTTTCTCCCATCTATACAGACCTCAGCAACGAAAAAATACTAGAAAGATGTGGTGGTTTTCCGCAAAACAGCAATGTTAGCCACAAGTAATTGATGTGGAGCATAACTCCGAAAATCGCTCCGTGTGACTAAAAAATGTTTTATGAATATGCAACTTCATTGTTGTACTACATGAATGCAATGGAATTATCAGTTTGGCCCAATGTCCATGCATATGTCGAGAAAGAGGATGCAGGGGGCATCACAATCTTCGACTACAGAGTGCTCGGGAATACGTGGGCGGGAGGATTGGCTGGTACGCATCATTAATTTAAACTACTACAAGTTCCCAATGTTACTGAGGGTCTATCTTACACCACTGGAATATATTACAGATATATTGCTCAGGTACTAATCGGGAACATCAGGTTTTGTACGAATATTTCTATATTCTTAAACAATCTTAACTGAAAATTTTGCTCGAACACTCGAATTTTTCGTTCACAAAGCCGCTATTTTGTCTAAAATAAAAATTTTGATCATTTCTTCGATCTATCCACGTGGTTCAATCTATCCACTAGAAAAAATCGTTGGGCTTTATTATTTCAAATGAACTCAATCGAAGAAATCGTGCTTATCGCCGAACATCTTTTTTAGAGGACCTTTAGGAGATCGTCCATACGAGCTTACCTTATGAATATTTTTGGAAATTTATACTGCCACTACAACCCTAAATATTGCTATTACAAGTATTGATATTCTTCATTTTTGTGAAAGAAACGGGTCTCCACAAAATTTTCCGAAAGGATGTCTGTTTTCGGCCATCCAACTGCGTATAACTCCGGAATGTGCTCATTTAAGAAAACTGAATCTGTGACGGGATTAATCAGAGGAAATTATTTTTGCAAAAAAGTTTATATGAAGTTACGATAATGTGAACTAAGGTTATCATAGAAGTGACACAATTCACAGAAATGAGGAATGAAAAAGAAATCCGGAAAATATCCGGGAAAACAAGGAAATTTCAGACACAGTTACATAGAAACCCCATACCCCGATTATTAATAAGTCAAGCACCATATGGCATGCACTAAAGAATTATTAATGTGAAAAGTGGAACTCCATGGTAGCTGAGAATTTTTTAAAATCCGGTAAATAATTACTTGTTGCAATTAATATCAAATCTGTAAGAGTTGAGTCCGATAAAATTGTGTAATTTGACGATTTATTGTTATATATGACCGAACGATGTACCGGAATGTACCGGACGAACAGGCAATTTCTTCGTAAACAAGCAAAAGATTCGGATTCGCATTTGTTTTGGAAATTGTTCGCAAAATATCATCTGCAATCAGTTGCAAAAGCTCTTCGTCGCGTTGTAAATTGATGATCTCGTGATACATCTAAACTTTGTTTAGCCAATGGGAATTTTTATTAGCTAAGGAGATAATTCGGCGGATGTGTACGCCAGACATCTTTGGAGAATACAGAAATTCGACTATCTCACTCGTTTCAACTATATCTTAGAATCTAGAATTAATGTTATCTGCCAGCTCTTCAATACATACAGAAAAATGGGCACATCCAGTGTGATACGTCCATGTCTCTCCGCAATACTCTGTAGCCATGAGGAAACAAAGGTATAGAAATTTGATTAAATTCAGCAATTTTGGAAGACAGGAAAAATTTAAAATTTTGAAGAATTTTTAGATACTACGAAAAATACTTATGAAGGCCCTGCACTTGCTTGATTTAAAAATTGATGCTTTCCGTCAAGTCAGCGGTAAATGCCAGCATCGAAAGTCATGCAATATCGCTCAATTCACTATATTTTTCATTACGGTTTTCGAAAAGAACTACGATATCATCTAGACTTTCCCGAAACCTATCGACAATAACACCCTTACTCCGCTATCTCGTTTCAGCGTGATATAATAAATCGCGCGATTCTAAATCACTTGATTTTTTGAAAGGATTATACAAACGGCGATGTAGTGGTTTCGATATTATTGAATTAATTAATTTAAGAACTAATAAAATAACGTCAACGGAAATTTTCTTTACACATAATGCTAATTGATGTAGAATGCAATGAAAGTTGCTGAATTTGGCAAAATATGTATCATTTTTGCATCCCGTAATAAATCCTTTCATGTGGCCGATGATGTTCATCGCACTGCATCCGTAGTGATACTGACTAACTTATCTAACCACACTTTTGCCGTGTTGAGATCCTTTTGCAAGTCTGCAAAAATGTCCTCGCCTTTGATTATGGTTCGCATGAAAAGCATTGTGAATAGTGCTTCCTTGACAGAAAGATGTGAGAAAATTAATCTTACGGAAACTGCGACGTGGGCTTGATCTGATCTATCTGTTGATTTATCTAATTGAAAAGAAAAATAACCACTATGCTAGAAATCTATTCACAGCCGAGTCCGTAGATCGCCGCTAATTAATTCTAATCTTCGTGTAAGTATACGTTTCGAAATCAGTAATTACTTGGCAAATACATTTTCCTATGAACCTCAATGTCCCACAAATGTCTACTTATGTGGGTCACCACAAGCTCTTTATATTTATCCTCGGCGGTTGAAGGTAATTTGTCTTTGGTTATTTGATATGTCGTCTGAAACATGCGGTTCACGATTTGCCCATATAAAATGGTCGTGTTGTCTATGAATCCGGATTTTTTTTCTTTTAAAGTCAGGACTTTACTCAATCGCGCTTACGAATCAAGAAGAAATTCTTCGTTAAAGCTACTATGGCCGGTGTTATAATGTCGTTCCACGTTAAACGAGGCCATTCTTGCAAATTCAAAGTCACACAATAAGCATAATAAAGCCTGTTCTCCCATTTTCAAGCATGCAAAGAAATTTTCCAACTTTAAATTAAAATTATATTTGCGGGGTTTCTACTCTGTGTTTGGTCATTCAAGTTGGGAGGCATTACCATTGCGCGATTTATTAGTGAATCCTTATTGCACAAAACAGTTGAATCTGACGATAAAAACTGCTTTGCTTTCATGTCACGAATTTCACTGCCACGAGCTTTTGAGGGAAGAGGAAAATCAACGTCCACTTTGGCATGATTATTTTTGTAATGCCTTCCAATATTGAACCATCTTGCAAGTGAACGTTGTTTCGTATAATAAATACCCTACTCCACCCCGAATTTCACAGCATGCAAAAGACATCTCTCACTCACCATTAAAATGGAGCTTTTTCAATTTCTTGCTCGTACACTCCATCACAACGTTCTAATAAATCAGTGGAACTGAAAATAGTGAGAGATACTCTATAAATATTAAAGAAAATACATATTGTAGGAATTATCTATACTTAGTCGTCGAGGACACTTGTGTATCTATCTGATAGAGATTCAGATTCTATCACTCCAAAAATACAGACTGAATGTGGAAAGGAGAGTAGGAATTTTGTAAAGAAATACTTGTCTTCACCCTTCCTAGTTGTAAAATCGTTTTTGACCAATCGCTGGACTAAAATCATAGTATATTATGCCCCAAGGGAGGAAAGGAAGACATTCTAACTCACGTGTTATTAGCGATCTGAGGCGAAGCCAAGTGTGGTAAACATGCAGGTTTGAATGTCGTCTACTTCCTTCTCGGTGCACATTATTCTTTCCCTTACCAATAAACGAAAAAGTTCGATATTTCTTCGTAAATAACGGGAGGAATTGGGGGTCATGTCATCTCGAAGAGCCTCAAAAACAACAGAAGTCTGAGGGATAGAATAGGCCACTTTCTTCCCGTCATTTGGGGGGTAAAATCGAACTTTCTGTGTAGGTATCACGAAAAAGCAATTCGTCCCCCTCTCATTCCCATCAGGCTTCTCGTAGGCTACCCACCCTCTCAATGAAATCATCCCTTGCCAGGAACGTCTGTCCGGTAAATTAAAAATTAATCGGCGCCATCGCTGGGTCTGGACTAGCTATTTTTTCAGTAAGACTGTGTCTACCCCAAACCATACGAGTCAACATTTCAATTGATGAACATTACATCTCAAAATTGCATACAAATCTTAAAACATTCCCTTTCAAATTCATGGCAACTTCAGGTAGGTAAGTTTACCGACACTTAATTTGTAATGTATTCGTTCAAGACTCTTCGAAAAAAAGACCATTTGCGTTCGTGCAAAACAATAATAGAGACATTGCAGAGAAAATCCTTAGGAATATATTTTTAGTCAAACTTTTTTGGTTTGATAACACATATAAAACAATTCAACCGAAAATATTATCCTAGTCGCCTGATAATTTTATTGGAATTTTATGAGATTTCAAGAAAATATAGATAAGTTTGTCATTAAATTCTTTTAAAAGTTTTTTCAATAGAAATGTCCAACAAAAAGCACTAAATTTAAAACGAATCGGATTTTCTCTTACAATTGAATCTATTTTACACATGAGTTTCCCATTTTTTACCGATATATAAGCCAAAAAAGAGAACTTAAAACAATTTTACCATGAAGATTCTGCAACAAAATTTCCCTAAAATGATTTGTATGAACGAATTTTTTCATGTTCATTTTTTTAAATAAATCTATTTATTCTTTCAATATTCAAATGGAAACAAATGCCCAATAATGGTCAGCCAAACGGTAAAGAATTCTCATGAGAATCCAATACAACTTAATTAAAATGAAAAACTAGGATTGTTCATTAGATTTTTTAATCTGTGATCATTTACCAATTACCTTTGCTCTGTCACTCTCGGCAGTAATTATTAATTCACGTGGTTACACCGAGAGAAAAATACCCGAAAAATTACGGAACTTTCACGTATTCGTGGGGTGACCTTGCTTTTCGGGAAAAAGTACTGGAGATAGCGTAAAATTGTCCTGAAAGTTTCGTAAAAATTCCTGCTCGCTACGAAAATTTTTACGGAACTTACAGTATTTTTCCCCGAAAACCAACGTCACCACACGAATACGTGAAAGTGCCGTAATTTTTCGAGTATTTTTCTTTTCGTGTAACTGAAAGTGGATGAATTTTCAAAGATTTAACAATGGGATCGATATAGCGAACAAAAGTCAACAACGAGGAGAGAAAAATACTGGAAAAAGTATGTAAAAAGTTCCGTAAAAATTCAAGTGTGAAAGGTAAAGGTGGGGAGAAATATAAAATCGATTTTAATTATAAATTTTTACCGGAACTGCGATAAATCCAATATCGATCATTCAGAACATTTTACCACTCGGTCGGTAAAAAGTGACCTTTAGAGGTAGAAAAAGTACGGTAATCAGTTCCGTTAATTTTGCCGAATTGTTCCGTGATTTTTCACAAAATTTTTTTTCCATAATAATAATTGAGTGAGAGGATAATTAATTAATAAATTATTTGATTGGATCGAAATTTGATTTATTTAGGCAGGTTTTTTCATTAATTATTAATTTTAACAATATTCAAAAACTAGAGGCCATGATGCAATAATTAATGCGTGCAACTATGTGTACGACCACGTGTCGCCGCATTCATGAATTATGGGAAATGATTATACTATTAAAATGATGTACTTACTTTTAAACATAAATCATGTGATCAGGTATTTTAGGATCCACTCACGCTGTTCAAAAATCACCTGTAATGTTTTATTGTCCTTCCGACAATAATAATTTCGTGGACCCAATAGTCCATTGCCGGGTGACGTGATCCGAACTTGGACGATGATTCGTGATCGGGTATAACTAACACTCCTACCACCAATGCTGTCAAGAAATTTTCCAATTCGGCCACGTAAAAATTATGGGACGTCACGTAAAATTTAAACAAAACTGAACAATTTTTACCGGAACTGCGATAAATTTTACAAGTTCGTAAGAAATTACGTGACAGTTACCTAAATTTTCCAGAGTAAATCATAAAATTCACCGTTCGTCTCTCATTTTTTCCCACATTCTCTAGTAAAAAATGAGGAAATGACACTGCAGCCTACGATTACGTGATTAGTCACGTAATTTTTCCTGTGTTTTTCTCACCGTGAAGGCATGAAATGACGGAATTCAATTTTCTCGTTTTTGTTCTTTTTTAGCGTCAAAAATCTTCTAAATTAAAGCAAGACTGTCACTTGCTGAGTAAGTATTTAAGTCTTGAAAGGCGGGAACGTAATAAAATTTTTTAAATACTGCTTAAGTAATGATCAAAAAATGTTAAAAAATCGAAGAATCTTGTCACCACTATTTTTTAAGTCATTCACTGCAAATATTCAAATCGGAGGGACTTATTAAATAGAATTTTATGCGAATGTTGATATAGAAAAATTTAATCAACGATTACGATTTTAGAACTTGCTTATGTAGTAACTTTTAATAGTATAGGAATATTTTCTATATTGTGGAGATATAAAAAGTTGTTCTTTGAGTGAAAGTAATCCGTTCGATGGACACGAATGTCGAACATTTCACAAAATACATTCGTGGATTGGTCAGTGTCTCGGACTTCTTGGTCGGTGTCTCTGCGAAAATACCAATGAAAGACAAAATGCTGTACGCTTATCTTACCAGTATGATAATTTCTACCGAACTCATCTCTCCGTGTAGTTAGTACGTAAGAATGGATATTTCTAGTGGCGTATTAGTTATAGGATTGGAAATTTTTTTAGAAGATAATGCAGAGGAATGTAAAACATTCCACTGAATTTCTTATCGAGGGAATCTCAGGTCGGAAAAATTACACATCGTTCATGCGCAGGGTGGTGACCAACTAGTTATTTTTAACGCAATCTATTGCACCAGTAACATTCGTACACTGAGCCAATGGAAATCGAGGTAACACCCTCCAGCGGGTGTGAGCGGCTTAGCAAGCGCCGGCGCTTAACTAGAGCTTATCCAGAACCACGCAGTTGCACAAGCCAATGGGGGATGTATAGGTGCGTGGTGAAATCGACCTGTTGACTATGTTTTAAACCCAACCCCTTCAGTATGATCCAATGAAGTGATCATATGCTTGCGTTTATTCTCAGCATCTTCGACCACTACACATTTCGTTCTTGAATGCGTAGTCATCAAGAGTACAGCAGTTCGAAGAATATTTATTCCCCTAGGGACTAGAAAAAACTCATGTATTATGAACTCACATTTCGTCAAAAAATACTTTACTCCGTAGAGGCTCTAATAGACAATTTTAACTATCACACTAATACATCCCGTAAGCAGAATGAATACCACACTCTGAAGAAAAATAAATGTTGTGGATAACTGCGTGAATACATCAAGTTAGAGTTTCCCATCGGATGACTTTGTACCTCAAGGCCTTCTGAATTCGTGTAAAGTGAACCTCTCAATCCTTAAAAAACATCGAATCTGCAAACAGTGGAAAATATAGAGCAGACATATACAACGTCCAGGTGGCTCGGAGCAGAGCCATAAATTGAAGTTAGTTAGTTGGTGATTTACTGGTGGGAAGAAAATATATTTGGCAAAAGAAATTTTTTATCAGTGTATATCAAGCCAGCGTTCTTCATGCGTTCCTTTTGCGAATCAAGGACTACAACGATGAAGCAAATGACATTCAGCTAAAGCAGGGCCCGGCAGCCTTCAGATAGTAGGGAACCAGCCTATTACAAGGGTCGGGATAATCCTCTCATCCTAATGGGTACCAAATTAGCCAACCATTGTGCGCGAATAAGTCCCAGTAGTGACGATATTTCCGCCAGTACCGTAAAGTGGCATGCCAGTCAAATAAAAGTGGTTGACCCGCCAGAATTGGCGTAAATTTTCAGTTTTGAATTTTGAATAGAAAATTGAAAAATTGAAATTTACAATGAAAAACCCTCAAGAATACTGCAACTCTAAATGCGGGGAATAAAAATTTGCCACGGTAATATTTGGAATATATTCCTGAAAATTCCATTGTAGATTTTCCTATTATATTTGCAATGAGGAAATAAATGTTCTCATTATTCCTCTGGTGGACTATACCTTATGACTTATGATTTCGATGAAATGATAGAATGTGGAACGAGAAAATCGTAAAAAAAAAACAAATTTCATGTACCTAAAAATAAATATATTTTTTAATTACCTGTCTACTCCTGGCCAACATTATGGAATGTTGCTCAATGAAAACCGCGGAAGGTGGTAGAGATCTCCTATCATGGATAATGGGAAGGAATGAAATAGGAATGATAATGCATCACAAAAACCGCTTATTGCATTCAGCATTATCATTCATCGAAAATCTCGGGCATATTTGTAATTTATTAGGGGCTATCTCATGTCTGTCCTTTGCTATTTTCTTCTCAGAATCCTCATTTTTATATTTCGCAATTCTTAATTTTCACTAATTTCCTCAGCAAAGATTATTACAACCATTGCTCATAATATAATAAATAAAAATGTCAAATTGACGAAAAATCAAAATTCCCGCTCGTTCGCACGATGGCCCTCGGCCGGTATCGGTCGAATCAAGGCTCAAGGAAAGAGAAAAATCAAATTAGAGCAAATAGTTTCTTTAAGTGCATGAGGCCCCTCTCCCAGCTCTCACTAACTAACCTCGGGAGCCGCATGAGCCAAATGAGCCCAGGTTGCCGAGCCCTGATCTAAAGAGTGTCAATGAAAAGGCTGAGCCATTATGCTGAGTGATAATTTATCTAAATACTACTGATAATCACTAAGAATCTGTCAAAAGTGTTCGGTCCGACCATCTAATACTATTTATGCGAGAAAATATCGATTCCCATAAGTACGAAGTACCGAATACACTACAAATTCATTTATAATTAATAAATAGATTTGGATATGAATTAGTTCGCGAAATTTTTTACCATAGATGATAGATGTCAGTGATTTCTAGAAAATTCTTATCATAACGTAAATGATGTATTTAGTGATATAATTCGATCGCGCTTACTGGATGATTATTTTTGAGGATCAAAGGAATAATATCGTTAATTTTTAGAAATGAGATAAATGGAGAACGTAAAATTTTTATAAGTTTATCCGATTCAATAGTGTCCTTGAATCTTGAATTTATATTATTTAAAAGCTGGTACGCCCATTTTGAAAATTGATAGAAATGTAGCTGAGCGTTGCGATCCTTCTCGACAAGACCTCGCAACCGTATGAATGGGCAAAGATCTGAACCTTACCAAGTTCTACGATCGCAGATGATAAGAAATGTTTCACATTTTACAGAAATTTGATGTGTTGCCAAAAATATTTCCGCGAACCGTGCATTTCTTTGTTATAAATCTTGATATTCTCTCGCTAATCACAGTTCCTCGAAATAATGTTTCCATGTGGATTGCAGAGTGCTCTTTATATTTTCGACCGATAATAACTGACGATTTATTCTTCGCGATTTGATATGCGGCTTCAAATGACATTAAATTTGCGGATTGACGGTGGTCGTTACATAAAAATCTGGACCAAACATTCTTCATAGAAGAGGGGAAGTTTTTATAGCATTCCACATTCTGTGACGTTACAGAAAATCGTTAAAAAGGAGTTTCAATTAGGTACGAAAGGAAACCGCATAATTCTCGGTATAATTTTACAAGACAAATTTACTGACAAAAAATGGATAGTCCGGACTGCAATTTGAAGCCGGGATCTTCCCATTATGCATCGTGTGCTTTCCCAACTGAGTGATCCGGGTCCTAGCCCCTTTTTCAGTCAAGATTGCCCGTCCATATCGCGTTCCGCCGTCCTTCTTACGGCAAACATTTTTCACAAAAGAGGGAAAGTTTTTATAATGTTCCTCATCGTATGACGATTTTCAGACGATAGAATTTTCTCTTTTAGAACCCGGATTTCATTAACGCACTCATCTGAATTAAGTGTAAAAATTAAATCGGAGTTGCTATGATTCAAACTGTAATGCCTGTTAACATTAAAGGACCTCATGCTTTTAAATTCCAATTCACGCAGCAAATAAAGTACCTTTTCATTGATTTTGCTGTATTTATAGCAAATCTCACCAATTAATATTAACTGCCGGACATTTCCTGCACGTATGATGTCTAATTTTGTATGCGAGTTGAAGAGAAACGTTTGCGTCGAGGGAAGAAGCTTCATTACTCAAAACATATATCGATGGCAAATGTTTAGCTTTTATGACTCAGATTTCGTTAGCTTGTGCTTATGACTCGAGGTGAAAGACCACCCTCAAAAGCTGCGTGTTTGCTGTTGTAATGTCTCTTTACGTTGTACCTCCGCATGCAGGTAAATTCCCATCCACGTAATGAACACGCAGGTTTCTCACCAATTCTCGTCGATTCAAAACGAATTTCGCAGTCCATTTCAGAATTGTAGTTTTTAAAAAATTTCATGGGGGAAGCCGTCACATAAATAAATGAATAATTGACACCCGGAGAAAATCACTGTAGACAATCACTAACTACTTTAATCAGCCACCAAATCAGTAAAACCACAGCAGAAAATGCACAGATAAGATGTACGTAGAGAATCTAAACTCACACTTGGTTACTAAACACGCATCTGTATTTAAGGCTCCAAAAGAACTAATTGAATTTGAGAAGTAGAATACGTTAGAAAAATTCGACTATGACCCTCCTCTTCCTCAATTGTACGATCTAATGGGGCCAATCGGTCGAGTGCAATAAACCTGATGACTACAGTTTCGGCAGGCAATCTTGAAAAGAATTATCCTCCCAAAATATCGTTTCCACTCGAATTTCGAAAATTTCCTTCACTCTGCCCCCCACATGTTCTGTTTTCTTAAAAAATAAATATATCATAGTTCTTGCTGATTGACTGAAAATCTGATTCTCCGGATTGTTCCAAGGAAAAAGTACAACAAGAAAGGGTGTAGCCGAAAAGGCATGATAACTTTGCCCCTAGTGAATTTCAAGACGCTAATTTTTTGACATATTCACGAGCCAAAACGATGATGCTGTGGGAAATTGGAGATTTCTGTTTTAATTCCCTAATTTCTATTAAATAAAAAACGTGTTGTTCCAATTTTTTTTGTCATTCTAAAAATCGTTTTAAAGATCTGAAAAAATTCTAAGATCCGAAAATTGTAGAAAGTTATTTTTTCAGATTTTTTCCTTGCTAAGTTCTATTTGGTATCACTCAATCTTTTTTTCAATAAATTTCGATTTGTCACTGATTATACACTCAATTCCTTTTAAATTGAGGAACAAAAAAATTGAATGGTTTGCCTGCGACACATTTCAAAAAATAATAATTGCAAACAATTGCAGAGATCATTCCTAGAGCTGAATTAACTCCTAATTATAACAATCCATAGGTATAATTACTAGTTAATTAAACTCTCGAAATGATTTCTACAGGGATTTCGATTAAAAAAGTAAAAAGAGTCCTGTTCGGCATGGTAAATCTGGGCCCAGCGAATTTAAAGGCGTCAATTTTTTTATACATTTTGCCACGGAATTCTTCCTCGCTTATGCCGGCCCTCTGGCACCAACTGTCTGAAAACCAAAATCCCGAAACCCAGATGTTAGGCGTCGCTCATTTCTCAAAATTACCCCACTCAAATTTTTTTCTGCTACCAGCTCCTATGACTCGGGCAGCTTGACATACAGAGATTTAATTTCTAGCGAAGTTGAAAAGGAATGTAACTGGGACGGATCAAAAAATAAATAAAATATAAAATGACTCGAACTTTCGATAACACGAAAATTGATAAGTCTGCGTGACCTTCAAATTTAACAAAAGAACATGAATGAATACAAAACTGTAGACAAATACTTCCAACTCAATTAAATTGAAATAAAATCCAATTGCGAGTGTCAGGAATTCCACGACATTGATTTAAAAGAATTCAAAGTCGCGCAACAAGTGATTTGAAATCAATATAACTTCGTCGATTAATTAATCGAATAAAAATCAATTAAAATTGATACATAACAATCGAAATTTGGAATTAATTATAAAGCATTAACGTAAGAAATTTACACTGAGAGGGTTAAAGAAAAACTCACTGATTGAGGCAGACAGAGCTCCTCTCATGGAAAACCATAATTATTAGTCCTGCCGGACTCAGATGTCCGAGTCATCAATCAAACTAACAGAAAATCGCTGCCCACTTTCACAAAATCAATAAAGAATTGAATACGTCTATCACGCTCACTGAAGAACTGCAGAACCTCCTACAACATTCCAAAAGCATTATAATGGCGTTTTCAGCACGTCTTAAGCGTTCTTCTCAATGATCTAGCAGCACAGGGCCACTCTCAATAATTGACAAATGGGAAGTGATTTACGCGAACACAACTCGACTACGCTACGTGAGTCAACAAGGAGTTAACGCAACGAAATTATCTGATTTGTGAGGACAACGTCATCATCCACCAATCGCAATGAATCGAGCATGTACGAAAGCTATAAATAATTGTGAACGCATGCGCTCTCTATTTTTCGCGATTCTTAAACAGAATTGTCTAACCGTAAATAATGAGGATAAATTCTCAGCGCTTCTCAAATATTGCTAAATTCATCCCTGCATTGATGGCTACTCTGAGAGAGATGGCTACTTTCCCAGATTATTAATAATTAACGGATTTTCGCTGGTCACTAATCCTAATCACCCACGTGTCTGGATTGTTGCGTCACTTCCCGTGTTCATGGTGACTCGATAGTCACTTCATCCACGACCACATCTAAAACCCAGTCATTGCTAAAACGCGAAGGAGCCCGATTACATCTTCCGGCTTTCTGGAGATACTCGAACTTATCCTGAAATGGAGAATAATGCGGCGCGTCAATTCATTTCAAAGATAAAACAATAAAGTAAAATTAACCGATTTTTCTCTTTTCATAAAACTCTTGTAATTGAAAGCGACTTTTCGTCTGCTGGAAGTCCTCAAAATCGCGAACGGATCGAAAAATAGTAAATGGTAACGAATACTAGGTTGCAATTTATTACATACAAAGATAATTTTCTGGAAAATTTCAGATCTTTATCTTAATTCCCTGATTTTACATAATTGAAAAACATTCACGTTTATTCGTTCTTATTCCGAAAGCCATTTTAAAAATCATAAAAAATTAAAAAAATAAAAAATACTTCAAAATTGTAGATTTTTTTTTTCATATTTTTGCTTTTGTGACAACGGGGCTATTCCTCACGTCGATTGTATTGTTTAAAGAATGAAAGGTGATTTAAAGACCGAATGAATTCATGCTCAGCAACTCATTCAGTCTCTAGGATTTGACTTCCATCAGCAGTACCACGGCGGCAGCTGATAAGTCCAGATTCCTGTCAGGGACTTCTTAACTGTAGGCGAATAATTATTATTGACGATGTTGAGACAATTTTCATGTGCCGGACCGTGGGAAAGCCTAACTAAGCATTTTGGGGCTGAAGATCCTCTGAGCCCCCTTTCGTTCTTGCAGCTAGCGACATCGAAAGCCTAGCCCGCGTGAACCGAAACCAGTTTGACATCTAATGTACTTTTGATTAGTGAATAGACTTAATTTACCATCTAAACTCCGGTGTCAGTGGTTTTACTCATTATCTCCCATCCTAAATCCCAACTCAGCGAAGTCCACGTGAAGTCAACTCGCACCAGCTAGCCAACGGGAGAGTCAACTTGTAGGTCCGAAGTTTTAGTTCCAAGCGTTGCTCAGGCGCTAGTCAGTAGCCCGGCAAGAGTGGAAGAATTGGTTGGAAACCAGACCCCAAACGTTACACTTCACTAAATTCTATTTTTTATTACTTAATTTTTTCAGTTTTTATTAATTTCGATGTGTACAGATTTATCTACTATTCTGAAAAAAATTGAGATAATTGAACTATCAATTCCTTTCCAATTGAAGAAGAAAAGCTTCGACGTTTAGTCTACCATACATTTCAAAGCAAGTGGGAATAGCTCTTGTATCACATATTATCGAGTTGTCTTTGTTATAATATTAGCAATATGCTTCCAAATGTTTATTTTCCGTATTATCATTCCCTTTTGTGAATAAACTTCCAATTTCATTTCATTAAACTGAATGATTCAGTCACAGTGTATTTTACGAACCCGAAATTCGAGTTAATGGTCTTCAAATAAACGTTGTTCAGCCAGCACTGTATTTGTCTCCTAACTGATATACGCAGATATCGTCGAGATTTTGTAGGAAAAAGAATCCATTTTCGAACTCCTTGGGTTATACTGAGTTAATATATGATAAAAAAAAGGGAACCTTGAATTTAATCGATTACGAAGCTTCCATTTGGGAGCAAAAAAATAAATACTGCAAATTTTCACGTTACCCGTTCAAAATATTCGCAAAGATTATCCCTGCAAGTTAATAAACTAGTGATTATTTTTATGCATAGTTATAGTTATTAGTTGATTACTCTCTAGCAACAATCTCTGCAGGTATTATTTTCAAAAAACGTCAAAATTTGCAATTTTAATTAAAAAAAAATGTGTTACAGGCACTGGAACTGTTTGTCCTTTAATTTGAAAGGAATTGACAATACACTCATCTTCAATTTTCCCAGAGTAATAGAATAATCTGTACACATTAAAGTTGATCTGAAACGAAATTAAGTGATAGAAAATAGAATTTAGCAAAGAAAAAAGGAATAAAAAGGTTAAGGCATTTACCAGAAAATTAAAAAATCTGGTTTTTAGTTAAGAAGAATCAGAGAACCAAGATAAAGATGTGAAATTTTCAACATAAATATTGCTTGATTTGGAAATAAGAAAAATTTGCAAACTTTATATTATCGACATCTTTATTATACTGAAACGTAAAAAAAAGTTACTATTTCTGGATATCTTGCTGAGTTTTCTTCCTACTTAGATTGGTCGATATAATCTGCTCTGTTCGATTTTGCAAAAGTGAGGAGTTGGGGTTGTTGTGGACAATCCGTAGGGGTGTAAATACAGTGGAAGAAGAAAGGTCCTAAATAGGTGATTGATTGATAGAAAGGACAGGACTTCCAGAGGTTGACCTTATCAGGTCAGGTCAGGTAAGATGTAGGTCTGCGAATATTGAGGGAAAAACCCAGATTATGGGTGGGAAGGTAAATCAGGAAAATCACTGGATTAGAGGTTCGGGATACTCGGGAAAGTACCGAGGAGTATTTTTAATGGCATGAAAAGAAATTACCACCTTGAGATCGCCGTGGGCAGAATCCCCATGTCTATCCGGTTAGAACCTTTGAAATATAACAATAATTGATAGAGTGAGGATTAATTACAATTTCTAATTTCTGCTATTCAACTATCATCAGAGTGTAGGAGTCAAGTTTGAAACTATCAAATCGCGCGACGACACACTCAACGGCCTGAAAAATTCAACAAGATCAATTATAAGACGTATCATAATTTTAAATTCAACCAGTCTTACAGGTCTTACAGTCTTACCAGTTTGACCTAGGCAGCATTTTTCTACCCGAAAGCGGCAAGTACTCACTTTCCCTTCGCTTATCAGGGAACAAAGTGCGAACTTTCCGTGCAGGTGTGTTGAAAGTCAGGACTTTTCCCCCCGGAAGCAACTTTCCGCGCCAGAGTGGAAAGTATTCACTTTTTTCCCGCTTTTCAAATAGCAAAACACGAAGTGTTCTTTGCAGGCATATTGAAAAATAGCATGTGCACCTCGGGCAGGAAAACACTGACTTTCCGCTCTTGATGCACAATAGACTATTTTTTTAATGATTTTTTTTTCAAAATTTTTATTAATTAACATTTTTACTTTAAGCAATTTTATTATTTAAGTAAATAAATGGAGAACCACTGGAATATGAGATTGACGTATTTGTTCCTGGCCTCTGAAATTGAACAGGCGGTTTGTACATTTTATTTTTAACGTCAACTACACTGAGAAAAAAATCTCTCAAAATTTAGTGTACCTTTTCACCAACGCTGGGACGTAACATGGGGTGTACAAGGAAATAGAGGGAGACACTGGACAAAATGGTATGCCTCACTCAAAAATTCGTATGTGGCACTCTAATTTTTGAGAGGCATGCACTACTTTTTCATGCGTTTCCTCCAGTTTCTCATGGGACCCTTCCGAAAAAATGAGTCAGCAGCATTTCAATTTCTCATTGATGGAGTACACTGATTTTTAGGGAAGGTTCTTACTAATTTTCAATGGAATTTTTTCTCCGTGTACCGATGTCAGTGGCTGCGTGCTTACAGCACTATAGTATATTGCTCACCTAGGGAGGAAAAGTGGGATGGCGTCAACTGAGCACCGCCAATTGAGCACATTCTCAACTGAGCACATATTCTGAAAGGTCGTAAATTGGACACACATACAGATAGTAGATGGAATATCGAGGTGGCGATTCTATGTCATTCGTCTTTATCGACAGAATTTTAGTATATTGCATGCTTTACTCCAATTTTTCAGGTGATTTGTGGTCAAAACGTCATCGAAACGTCGTAATATATTCGTATAAAGATATATTATTGTGGAAATGTATCCGCTCACATGTGCGGGTAGGTCCCAACAAGACTATCGTCGGAACGTCGTAAAAGAGTCGCATAAAGGTATATTTCGGTAGATAACTTGTTTGCTTATATGAACGCTTAGGTCCCAACAAGACTATCATCGAAACGTCGTAATATATTCGTATAAAGATATATTATTGTGGAAATGTATCCGCTCACATGTGCGGGTAGGTCCCAA
>NW_011887773.1:699007-720351 GCF_000806365.1 Fopius arisanus | reverse complement strand
AAGAGTCGCATGAAGGCATATTTCGGTAGACAACTTGTTTGCTACACATGAGCGTGTAGGTCCCAACATGACCATCGCCAAAACGTCGTACAAGAGTCGTATAAAGGTAAATTTGGTAAATATCTCGTTTTCTCATACGAGCAGGTAGGTCGCAGCATGACCATCGTCAGAACGTCGTATAAGGGTCGCACAAAGATATATGTTGGTAGATATCTTGTTTGCTGACATTAGCTAGTGGGATTGATCGAAAAAAAAGATATATCAATGTGAGATTCACATTTGCGCACTTCGACCTGTGAGCTTGGTCGAAAACATCGTCAAAACGTCGCAGAAGAGTCGCACAAAGATATATTATTGTCAGACTGACATCCATGCAATTGGACCCATGGGCCTCATCGAAAATATCCTCAAAACGTCGTAAAAGTATCGCACAAAGTTATATTTTCGAAGAAATATCATTTTTTTAAATAAACCGGTATGTGCGGTCAAAAACATCGTCAGAACGTCGTAACAGGGTCGTACAAATATATATAATTGTAAAAGTCCATTTGCGCACTTGGACCTGTGGGTGCACTTGAAAACATCGTCAGAACGTCGTATAAGGGTCGCACAAACATATATGTTGGTAGCAATCTCGGTTGCTTACATGAGCTGGTGGGTTTTATCTGAAACCTCGTCAGAACGTCGTAAGACAGCAGTATAAAGATATCTCATTGTAAACGTCATATTTTGGTTACAAAAGGATATCATTGTGAGATTCACATTTGCGTATTTGGACTCCTGGGCTCCGTCGAAAACATCGTGAGAACGTCGTGAAAGAGTCGCACAAACATGAATCCTTGTAGTAGTCTCATTTGTTTACATGTGTTTGTAGGGCCTCATCGAAAATATCATCGGAACGTCGTAAGAAAGTCGTACAAATATACATAATTGTGAAAGTCAAATTTGCGTATTTGCACGTGTGAGTGCAATTGAGGATGTACTATGAATGGGGTCATGAATCGTCTATTTCCAATTAATTATCGATTTATTAAGATTATTATCACATCAGAGAGGGATATCATGAGATCCTTATTCACATTTACAGTTTAAAAATCAGGCTGCTCGTCTCCCCCTTTTTACTTTAGAAGCTGCACGACTAGGAGCTTTGGAAGGTACAGATCGCCCCCTCGAGTCTGACCTGCCACTTTGTCGACCCCTTTTTCCTCTTACTCCACCACGACGATTGAATTTTCCATATTCTTCAGTTTCTGGAACTATATAAATATCCATACTCAGTGCATTCTCCCCTTCAAGGGGAGCAAAAATAAATGAGAAAAATTCAAATGGAAATACTGTAAGAATTGCATTTAAGAATTAGGCATGTCTGGCAAAGCTGGACCAGAGGGCGGCATGTGGTCATCAACCACTTTTTAGCCAATGTATTGGACAAGGATGGTATTATGCATCCTATCCTTGTCTGTTCCATTGAAAAGTTGATAGCCACGTGGCGCCATTAGTTCGTGAATTGGCCGAAAACCTCCCTAATGGAGAATAACCGAAAAATTATCGGTTTAAAAACTCCCCCTTAGCCCGGTGAACCATCGCTTGTAATACCACGAGAGCTCCAAAACTATCGGATATTTCCCGACAAGTTCGTTGCAGACAAATGAAGGAGTCAAGTTTTTCAGGCTAAAAAATCACGAGCGCGAAGCGCGTTTATCCCCCCACAGCAAGTAAACGAAATTGCACTCTTTAACACGAGTTAAAGGTTCCATACTTGTCTATAATATTGGAATTTAGTACTCAATTACTGATGAATGATATTTAACACTCCAGCAGACATCTGCTGAACTGTCATCTGCTTTCTGTGATCGATAGGAATATTTAGGATACACTGACAGAATTCATTTGTAACCAACACTATGTTTGAATCCACACATAGCAAATATCGTTATGGAGTTGTAAATATTGCTATGTCCGTAATGATTACCATGGAACATAGTAATGGTTACTATGTGGCATAGTAAAATCCTCAATGGTAATGATCACAATGGACATAGTAATTTTCACGATGTTACATAGTAATTTTTACAATGTTACACAGTAATGGTTACTATATTACATAGTGATGGTTAAGAAGTACCGCCCCGACGATTGGAAAACCCTCACTGCATTACATTCCGTGAACTGTGAGCTGGAAGCCTGGATAGGCCCTTTTTCCATTTTCTTCCAGCCAAAAAAAAAACGATTTTGGAAAACTACCCGGTGATCTCCAGTGAATTGGAGGTTCTTGGGGCCTCAAAGAACAAGAAAATATATGCTACATTCGACATCTCCACGTTGGGACTACCGCCCCGAACATTGGCAAACGCTCAGTGCATTACATTCCGCAAACTGTGAGCTTATTTTTTCCCCTCCTCGCCACTGGTATAATGGTTCCCCCCATGCAACTGGTTCGCAATTCCGAAGGTCTGCTTTTACCACCCGGCCCAATTCTCCTCACGTGCCTCAACCGATTGCGCAGATGAATGAAATCGAAAATATTAAATCAATTGAAATCATGTGCAATTATTTGAAATCAGGAAATCGGAGAAAAATCCCCATGAAATCACTTGAAATCACTTGAAATCAGTTATTCCTTGCAATCACTTGAAATCACTTGGAAATCATGCTGAAATCAGGTGAAATCAGCCATGACTGTGTCACTTTACTCGGTAGTGAATAGCCCCTTGGACCGGAAAGTCAATTTTTACAATTAATTTTACAGGCGGGGAAAAAGCAGCAAAAAAAAGTGGAAAAAACGGGGACTTAGACCGAATAAGCGGATACCTTGACTTTGAACTATGATTTTTCGGAAACTAATAAAGTTAGCGTTCTGAAGTCAATTGCATTCGATTCCTGAGGAAATTTGGGGATGGTATAGGCTTTTGAAATGACCAGAATAGTTATTTTCAGCAATACTAATTTAACGTAGCCCACCTCTTCTCATTCAAGTCAACTTGATGTACTTGAAACTGATCATCACAAAAATGTTACATATGGTGAGCATTCCTATGGACATGGTAAGCATTACTATGTTAACATAGCAACCATGACTATATTAACATAGCAACCATTACTTTATCAACATAGCAACCATTACTATATTAACATAGTAACCATTGCTATGTTAATATAGTAACCATTACTATGTTATATAGCAACCATTATTATGTCACCTAGTAATCATTGCTATGTTGCATATTAACCATCACCATGTCACATGCTAACCATTAATTTCTAACATAGCGGAGATTACTATATTGGGTCACTCGAAAACCGTTTTACTATGTGACTATAGTAATCTTTCCTATGGGTATAGTGAAAGTTACAAATTAATTCTCTCCGTGTATATTACCCAAAAGCACATATTCCGTCTGCTTCTCATTAGCCAGTGCGTTGAGTGCTTCATTAGCTTCACGGACATCAATTTTCTGGGCCGCAACGGGAGCTACTCCTTCTGTTGACGTTCTCTTGGCAGGTCTTAGCCTTGAAGTCGATAGAGTTGAAACTCCTGGCTTACTAGGTTCTGAAATTTTTAGGAGTCCATCAATTTATTATCATTATCATTGCCATGTATAGCCTATTCGGCTTTTTACATCGAGATCAAGACTTTAACTGGTTAGATCATCGTCAGTGGCCAGGAACTGTACTGCCTATCTACAGACTTTCCTGTTTGCCCAGGTCATTCCTTGACTAAATCTCATCAATAGATGGTTTTTGCCAACATCGTTCGATCAATTTCAGTATCGGAACTTCGCTGCAACGGTTTTTGCGAAAGTCAAACTTCCCCCCAGCCGCGATTTGAACCTGCGACCCTTAGGTCCATAGTTCCGAACTTTAACCACGCAGCCACCGTAGCAACTGCTTTTTTTTTGTTTTTGTCCTTCCTTTCTGTGTTCTCTGTTTTTGTAAGTTCACTCTTCTGTGAGATTCATAAGAATTAAAGAAAATGTTTTCAACCAATGAAAAAAAATTACTTTTTGTAATTCACTCGCGAACATCAAATTGTCCAAATATCTAAATGTCTTCAAATGTCAAAATCTCTCATGCACCATTTCTAATGATAGAGGAATAAAATTTGATGAATATATTCAAAAAAATTCTTCGAAAAAAATGGGTGGGGAATCCTTGTTGTGTTGATTTTTTGATTGAAAAAGAATCGAACCCCTAATTTCTATTCATCGGAGACTATTTTAACCAAAAAAATCGGATCCTTGAGGAGAAATCACACGGAAAATGGTATTTCTAATATTTTTTCTCAAAATAACAAAAAACTTTTTCTCTAGAAGTTAGCACGTACGAAAATTTTTAATGGAAAATCCTTAATAATTCTATAGAAAATTCTACAGACTTTCTGTAGGAATTCTATTTTGTCTCCTATCGGTTTTTTGCCGGTTCTTCTGACGTGTGCAATAGAAAATATTATATAGGAAGTCTATAGAATTTCATTTTTCTAGAGAATTTTTCCGGCTTCAATTTGCGAAGTTTTTTCATTCAATTTTCTCGAAGAAAATAATATGAAAAATAAGTAAAAACACTTAGAACATTGGAGCCGAAAAAATGCAATACAAAAAAGAAATTCCATTGACTTTTTCTATATAATACTTCTTATCGAACATGTCAATGGAAACGGTAAAAAACGTATAGGAAATTCAATAGAAGTTCTATAGAAATTCATATAGGATTCTTGAGGGTTTTCTATTGAAAATTTTCGTACGTGCACCTGCTCTTGAACTTTAATTCCCCTGATAGGAAATTCATCATTTTCCATCAGGGAAGTAATCTATTATGACAGCAGAAAAAAATTGGTTTGGAACTCGAAAAGAGTTTCGGTCCGAGAACCGAAAAAACGTGGCTCGAGACTAGTAATGCCGCGATACGATATGAGGCGACATTCCCTTAATTATCGTGTCGTATCGAAATCTCAATGAAAATTATCGTCTCGTATCGTATCGTGATGCGATAAATGAAATGACGAATATCGTATCGACAATTTATCGACAGGAATTCCCCATACCGTCTCGTATATCGTCGTTTTATCGACTGAAATTATCATTATAGTTCTTTTCCCAATTAAAACACAAATCTACTGGTTACATAACTAATATTTTTGAATAGCAAAACACCTGAAGAAGGACAGCGAAACGATGTGTACAGTTCTATGGATGGATCATGACAGCGTCTTCAAGTGTCCCCACGCGTCCTGTCAGCGTAACACAAAAAAAATGAGAAGGCCCAAGCATGCCACAATGAAAACTACAAATGTCCAAACTATATTATCGATTATCGTCAATTATCGCGTGGCGAATATCGTATCGTATCGTTCCGGCAATACGATAAAAAAAAAGATTTATCGTCTTGATTATCATCTGTCCATTATCGTATCATCTCGAATTTATCGATTATCGCGGCATCACTACTCGAGACTGACTAACTGAGAATCAAGCCGTCAAGGTTTAACCAAGCATCGAACCACATCTGGGTCAGCATATTTAACAGCATCGGCCCGGTGTGACTCCTCAACGGACGGCTGAGCATTGGCCCAAACCTGACTTTCAAGTCTCGAAGAATCAAGCTTGGGCCTAGCATCGACCCAGTTGTCAGAGCTGAAAATTTTTACCTCCCAGGTAGGAAATGACAATGCTCACGAAACGGGCCAGGCCTGGCACGGAACTCGGCTGCGAGGCTTGGGCCCGAAGCCTGGCCCGAGGGATGGCCAGGACTGGCACGAGACTGGGTCGCGAGGCTTGGCGGCCAAGCTTGGCCCGAGGGTGGTCCGAAGGATGGCCAAGCTGGAAAAGACAATCGTCAACCGGTCCTGGTCACCAAGCCTGGCCCAAAGGATGGCCAAGCTGGTAAAGACAATGGTCAGCCGTTCTTGGTCACCAATCCTGTCCCAAAGGATGGCCCGAGGAACGGCCGAGCTGGCAAAGACGATGGTTAGCCAGGCTTAGTCACCAAGTGTAGCCAAGGGTTCCCTCTTTTCGAGCGAACATTAATTGCCAGAACTCGGTAACCAAGTCCCCGCCTGCGGTGGGCCAGGCTCGGCCATTGGGCTCCAGACGGGTGGAATGTTAAGGGTAGAAATTTAAGGGTAACTTTCTGAGGGTGTAAGTGTAAACATAAAATAACTAAAGTAGAGTCGTCAAACCGCTAATGACCGTGAAGAGAAAAAAAAACGTAATTAAAACTTTAATTATCATTATTTTCATTAATCAGTTAAAATTATTGTAATGATTATTGTTTTTATCAGTATAATTATTTATAATCGACTTGAAATTATCAATTCAATAATAAAATTGAGTGACTCAATCATTCTCTAACCTAAAAAATTAAATCTCCTGAGTTGAATTGATATATGAACGATATAAAAGTCCAGACTTCACGTATTGTGCAGTAGACTAGTGGTTAAGGCACCGGATTAGTAATCGTTAGGTCGTGGGTTCGAGCCCCCCTTAGGATAATATATTAAATCAACAAAATCGGTTTTTCAGCGATGATCGCGGTAGGGCTTGGTAATTAGTTGACAATGTATGTTAAAAATGACAGGGAAAAGGCGTAATTGTTTTGTTTTTGTAATTATTCATAATTATCATGAACTACTCGGCAACCAGGCCCGGCCCAGGTCTCTGCCAATTGTAGGCCAATATCAATTTTTATTTCACCTCAAACCTGCAGGAAATGCGCTTAGGACAAGGTCGAGTCAAATATATTTCAATAGCCCGGCCCATTCATTTTTTCCTACCTGGGCTGCGTTGTCTGTACGTGTCTGGGTTGTCTGTACGTGTTTTTTTTATATTGTTACTATATTATTACATACACCATTCTCTGAACGCAGTGGCTTTTGGCTGCTGAAAGCTTAAAAAAGTTCCTTTCCCTATTTATGTCATTATTGGTATTTACCGGAAAGCTGAACATCCGAAACTATGCAGGAAACAAATATTCGGTGACGACTGAGGCCTGACCATATCGAGATACAACTACTTGATGAATTTCGAGAAAGGACGATTTTCAGACCTAAATCGAATTGTGTTCTTTCAATCATATCACCCCTCAATTGCTTAGAACACCTAGAATAGAAAAAATTGAGAAAGGAAATATTCTAAACTTCTCAAGGGAAGAAACGATTGTAAAATCGGTCGAGTACGAGCCAAAATAAGCGATTGACCAACTTTGTTCTAGAAAAATGAAGAGGAGTGATTTATTTTGGCTTATTTTGACTCATACTTCACCGATTTTTAAATTTTTCCTTCCGTTCTGGAGAAATTTTCTTTCTCCGAAAATTTTCTCTCAAACATTTTTCTGTTCTTGGTGTTCTAAGCAACTGGGGAGTGATATAATGGAAGATAAAAAATTCGATTACGTTTCCAAAATCGTTCTTTCACGAATATCGCGGAATCTACCGTTGATAATCAAATTTTGATGATAAGATTTTTTTGTAGAAATAAATTAGCTCTACACGAAAGGTCCTCATCAGAATTCCTCTTTCTCTCTTGAAATCGGAGATATTCTAGGAAAACCAATTTATGAAAACAAATGAAAATTTCTTCCTCTCAATATCTCCTAATCTAAGGCCCATGATCGATTTTTGCTGGGAACAGTTTTTATAGGAAAAATTGAGATCTACAAGACAGGTTTCGATCAAAATGTCTCTATCTCTGTTAGGTTTAAAGAGGAGTTGGAAGCAGAAAAATGGTAATATTTCAAAAACTAGAATCGCCAAAATGGTCCCTTTTCATGCGGACGTCCACATATGTTGTTTTCAGAGGGGAACATTCCTTATGTCAGCGTTGTATGTGACAACTTTCCTTCTCTGTATCATTGTCATTTTCAACTTCTCCACCCGTAGTAAAGAATTTAGTTTCATTCTTTTTCTCTTCAATAATTCCCCGGCATTCCTCCTGTATTCTCCTCCATAGTACATTTTATAGTAAGGAAAGGGCCTCTATCTCAATTGAAATGAACCGAATGATCCGCGATTGTTGAAAAAAGAATGGGGGTTGTTATAGCCTAAGGTTACATAACGCTTTAGTACCTGGTCTTGAGTTCTCTGGATATAGTAGCGACTCATTGCTGGCCATCTCCTTTGGCTCACCTCTTAAATCAACGAAAATATTATATATAATACTCAACTGGGTGATTGGGTTTTATTCACGGGCAGTCGACTTCGATGAACTTTCAAGGATGAAAGTAGGTCGCGAGCTTTTTCTGAACACCGTTTTTAAACAGCGTACGTCAATCACAAAACTGCATTTCATGCTAATTTTCTTCCCATCTCTTTTCATTCTCAAGATATTCATCGATAATTAACTGCGAGTGTAAAGTAGTCGGCCCAGTGTACATACAACGTCACTAAGGATATCATAATTTCGTGTTGTTCAGTCATGATATCGAGTGTTAAGTTATCGAAGGGGCATGCAGCTACTGAAAGAACATACTGGAAGGGTATCTTGGGATAATTAAAAGTGCGTCGATCTAAAAAAAAAAAAAATACATAGGGGCGATTCCGCGGAAATGGCGACTTTGCATATCGGAAAGTTTTCAATTACCATTTCCCTCTCAGTTTCTGATTATATATGAAAACTCAAACCTTTTCTCGAATTCATCGTACCACAGCTTTCCAAATTCATAATTAATAGGATATGCATAGGCTACCAATGGTTAAAGAATTGACAGTTCCGAAACTGCCATTTGATCTTGACTCATTAACCTAAACTTATTTTATGCCGATTTTGTTCGAAACATATTCTGTGGGAAATTGAGTTCACACCGCGATACATATACACAAAATAAATCAGAGATATATGGAGCTGGCCCCCCCCCCCCCAACGGAAATGTTGATTCAACCCCCTAAATGGTTAAGTTCCTTGTCGTCTTGTTTTTGAAGAAGCCGTTTTCCGGATTGTGCAGAGAGATATTAGGTTCGGCATTCATACAAAAATACTCTCAAGACTCATGCCCCAGGTAGGAAACTCCAAAAAAAAAAAATCCTTTTTCAACCTTGATCCAGGGCTTGCATAGGCTGGACTAGGGTCGAATATGCAAGGCTTTATCAGCCCTGTCTAAGGCTGTGAAATGATAACATCTTTTCAAGCCTGCAAAGCCAACCTTGAAACAGGGCTGATAGTTTAGCCTAAAACAAGCCTTGATGAACAAAACATACAGGGTTGAATAAACCCTTAGAACATATTAAAGCAGGCTTGAATCAGGGTTGTTAATATGCTCGAGCAATATGTAAATAAATACACATAAATTCTGAAAAACCATGTTATTTATTCATTTAAATTTAGTGTGTGATTACAAAAAATGAACATTTTCGAAATCATCTTCAAAAAACAGGAATATCTTTAAAATTATTCTTTTTTGAAAATAGTAGATAATATTGGTATATTAAATGGAGACAAGATATCATATTTTGAACATTACTGTACCATATTTGCCTAAAAATAATAATAACAAGTTATTAATTCTCTTTTTTTTTCAAACGTTAAAAATTATTTGCTTTTAACTAATGAAGTGCCATAAATGAAAATTACGAAATTTCAAACAACAAAAGTATTCAAAAGTATTAATTATTGGACTTATCTTTACATCGACTAGCGACCTGGGTCAAATAATTACTAGTAGCTGTTAATAGGGTAGTCGTTGGATTGGGAAACTTTTCGGGAACAATCGCTGGAAAGCAGGCACAACCCAATTTTAGGTTTTAGATGAGTAAATGAAAATGATTTAATTACCTTCCATGCACGCATAAAAAATCGTTTTATTGAATGCTCGTTTCCCCTGTCCTTTTGTGACTCTGCCTGCTCCAGTATAACACAATTGCACTTCAGGTTTCAGGAATTTGCCAATAAGCTCAGAAACACACTTGGTATTGGTTTGACACCCAGCAATCATCATCCTCATCAAAGCTCTCTGTAGAATGGTTTTTTAAATATTAAAATAAGGCGGAAAAAAAATCAGATGAACCTATTTTAAAAAAGTAATTACCAGTGCCGCCTGCTTTTCTAAAGCCTCCGTCTGCTCCTGTTCTTTAGGCCATTCTGAGGGGTCCATCAGTTTTTCAAATTCTTCAAAATCCTGGATTGCTTCTATTGGAAAATTTGTCTTCAAAATTTCTCTCGGGGCTTTGGTATGTGTGCGCCCATCCGAGTTTCCGGATATTGCAATTGCGCCAAGGTTCTCCATTTTACGGCCAAAGTCATATGATAAACTGCGTTGACTCCTGATGACTTGATTCATCATTTCCTTTCTCAGAATGTTCAGTTTGACGTCAAAATAATCTACAAGTGCTTCTAAAAATTGGAAAAAAATTACCATTGTGATAGATATTTACATTTATACTCAACGAAAATAGGTTCGTTAAGATGGATAGATAAATACCTAGAGCAGGATCTGTAATTTTTTTCTTCAGATCCTCTAATTCGAGTAGTTCACCCTCGACTCCGTGGTTTTTTTGTAGTTTACCTATTATTTCAGAAAAGATGAACATTGAAATTGGAATTTTGTTCAGTTATTAAATATTCTGAGAAAAACGCAAGGAAAATTCAAAAAACGATTACGTATTGGTTCCGATGTTGATCGATGATTACGAGCCCCCAATTGACTACTCTCAGGACTTGTCATGGCCAATGACTCGCGACGACTAACTCTTGCTTCAAAGGATAATATTTACAATTTCATTACAACAGTGAAATATGAATGTACATTACAAAAAATTAGTAGAGTTTCTGATTATACTTACTTGTCAGAGACGTTGCTTCTCCACTAAAACTCCCTGGACTCCCTTCAACGTTTAAAACAGCTCCACATGCTTTATTTCCATCATCGAGTTCTGGAGAATTACGCTGTTTTGAGATTCGGCCGATATCATCCACCATCTTATTCTCCATATATATCAATCGCCTCGGAGGACTTTTGTCTTCACTGTCACTGGATTCTGGTATCGTTGATAACCTCGAAAACTTTCGTTTCTGACGTTGAAGCCCTTTCATCTGTTTTTTTTTCGTTTTCGAAATTCATCAGGACTTTGCTCACTTGAGTCTGAGCTTTCAGTTGCCTCCATCGAATCTCTTGCAGTGTTCCTAGACACTACCTTTACCGTGCTACGTGGTGTATTTTCCATGCCTGAGGAATTCAGATTCTCACGCTGAGTTCGTGCCCTGTCGCACCTCCGTTCAGCGGACATGAAATTATCTAGATAGTAAAGACCGGAGAGAAATCATTAAGAGTTAAAAAACAGTCATTTGTGTGTTTACTACTTACCAGCCCAGGTGAGAATTTCTATTTCAGTATGATGTGACCAATCATTTTTGGGTGATTTTCCACTGCTTTGCCACTCAACGAGTTGTTTTTTTGCTACCTTAGATGGCCAATAAGTCGACCAGTTGCCATTGTTCCACTTCATCCATTCCTTCGGAACCACTGCAATAACAAGTTTCCCATCGGAGGTCCTTTCGGTATAAAAATCGACGACAGCGAAATTTTTCATCTTCTCCATGTTTTTAGTAATGTCCAAGTTGATTTTCTTTGATGAGACACGAAGTTCCTTTTGATGTTACCCAACTTTATGGACTTCAATTTTTCACACTTTATAATGATCTATTTTATTTTGCACAAAAACTTGACTGAAAAATAATAATTATTACGGTATTTTTATCAATATTTTTCATCGGCGTTTCACTCCCTAGATCAACATGTGACATGCGGTGTCGCCATCTTGAAAAGTGTGTCACGTGATACATTTATGGCAAAATTATATTTATTTTGGTTTCTCTTCCAGAATTTTTAAAAATATTTCTTAATTAGACAAATTATTAACACTCCTACTTTATGTAGTATGCAGAAGAGACACTGTATAATACTGTTTGTCAATCATTGCTCGTAAACATTTACTTTTTACATCTGTGAGATTAAAAGTGTAGACAGTCCTTTTGAAATCCCTGATTTTCAAAATGCCTACACGAGATGATGCACATGGCACTGTGAAGACATCTTCGGTTGCTGAAGCCAAATGACCTTGAAGATAAATATCATCAGCTTGCCTCACATCTGTGCCAAAATTCTCCTTGATGAACAACAATTTTATTTCCATTATTTCCCCATTGTTCAGTTCAACAAGATTATTTGGATTTTTAGTAGCCAGAGTCATATCCTTGTATTTGATGGATTGAATTTTCAAGTACTGAGAGCCATTCCACTCGTATCGAGCATCCACTTTGTCAAAAATACACTCACCAATAAGGTGGCGTTTTTTCAATTTAATTTTATCGGAATTTTCCTCTGCATTCAAACGATTAACCATCTGAGCCAATGGTCTTGCTTGGTTTGTCACAAAATTTTTAAATTTCCCGATGAAATTTTCACCCCAAAATGCAGATATATTTATCAGAGGAACCTGATAATGTAAAAAATCTTGTATTAAATGAATCAGGAGGTGAATCTGCATAGTTTGCGAATCTGAGCCATAATAAGTGGGCATGAGAACTACAAATTTCCGGAGATATTTATTCGCTTTTCGACAAGCAGTGAATGCCCATTTAGCATTGCAGTAAATACGACTGGCAACAACTAAATGCAAAAAATGATAGTATTCGGCTTTTGGCAACACAAATTGTAAAATAATCGGTGCTGCATAATGTAAAAAAAAAAAACATTGCGTTGCTTTCCAGTGGCTGTGATCAGAAATATCGAATGATGTGCGTTGAAATTCCCGTGGAACCCATGGAGTCATGCCGTCCATCAACATTTGGAAAATCTTCATTGTCTCTTTCGATAGAATATTGTTTTGCCTGTGCCCCTCAATCCATTTAGTTAAAAACATTTTTATAATATTTAGAACCAAATGCATTAGATCTATAGGAAAATCGTTGATAGGATCTAATTCCTTAATCCTCAAGATTGTACTTACACGAGCACCTGGATGATGTTCCTTATCCACTTGGGCAATGAAACTTTCTTTGGTGCGAAGTGGACAGTTTGTCTCTGGATAGACTCTTTTTTTATTAACCGTTACTCCTGGTACCGTACAGCGTTCGCAAGCTGAAAATCCTGTTGGGCCTTTGATACATTTGATGTAGACTCTAGCTTGGCCATCACAAATTATTCCATCTAATCTAAAAGTATACTTTTCATCATCCACAGAGAAACCTTTTTCAGTTAAGTCATTTACTTCTGTGACAAAATCGTCCAATAAATCGTTCATATTCATCGGCTTGGAGTCACCATAGTATAGAGCTACTGCGAAGGGAATACATGTGTAATCATCGTCCGACATTTTCACTATGATTGACCATAATTGTCCTTTACTGACGTTGTATACACTTGAACCATCGATGTGCGCCATAATGCCAACAAGTCTTTTTTCATAAATATTTGAGTATAATCGTTTTTGTAAACCGTTGAGAATTCCTAAGTATAGATATTGGCCGATGGTTTTTTTCTTTGAAATCATATTTTGACTTTGGATGGAGTGACGGTATCCAAGCAGTTGATTTGCTGTTGCAGGGACTTCTATATAACCTTCATCTCTCCAAATTTGGAGCATTGAGGTTATAGTTTTCAGCTGTACACTTCCTATATTGTCCACAGCCCACTGTTTAATTTTTTCTTTTAAACATAATGGAGCCAGATTACAAACGTCACTATCTGATTTTGTCGCTGATGGATTCAGGCTTTCATTCGTGTCTAACACTTCGTCATTTAACAGTTGGTTTAACGAGTTCTCAGTACTCGAATCACATGAGGAATTCTGCTGAAAACTGTTACCACAACAAATGTCGTCTAAATTGTCCTGTCCTGCGTTAACTACGGCATTTTCATCCACATCATCTTGCGTCGCATTTGTATGATCCGTATCAAATTCATCAAATTGTTCAAACTTATGGGAACTGTTTGCGTCATCATGCTCATTGACACTGGTATCATTATGAGTCTTTATTAAGAATCGATGTTTTTTTACACGAGAATATGATGATTTTTTACTCATTTTTGATTTAATCACTTGTTTAAAAAAGAACGTTCATTTGAGTACTGCCAACTGTTAGGTTAGACTACACCGCATGATAACTATGGAGGCTAGACGGCTTGCCGGAGTGTAACGTAAACTAACGAGTGAAAAAGTTGAGGAAGGGGAAAAAACATTTTTGTGAGGAACCAGTATTATAATTTGGAGTCTGTTAGTTATAAAATTCGAAGTTTGCAGGCAATTTGCACAATTTATGCAAGTCCCTGAATTAATTTCTGTAATGTCAAATTCAACTTGAAAAAATGCGATTACAATTATATGTATGCATCAAGTTGTATCCAACCAAGGCTTATTCAGGTCTTGCATCAGAGTGACTCTGATGAGTCTCATCACCGCGAGATTCACAACAGTCTCAAGCAAGCCTCACTTTCGCAGCCCTCACTGAACAAGGCTCATTTGAGCCTCAAATCAGTCTATATTTTTCCAGCCTGGACAAAGCAAGCCTGTTTAAGGGCTGTTTTCATTGTCAGCCTTGCTTTTTCCCACCTGGGTAGATGCAATGTAATGTAAGTAATGAAGTATTACACTCTAAACTTTTTCGTTTCTGTAAATCACTCTCCAGACCCCCCAAAAACTTGAAGACAGAGAAAAAGACGAAGCTGTGAGGCAAACGGTTGTCATGAGCTGTCCTGGCGGGGAGCCAGAGAGGTCCAACGAAGATCCAGAATGTCCTGAGCTTGAGGACTCACTGTCGACAAAAGTTGCTGGACTCCCGCCCGTCGTCGCTGTAATCGAGGACAAACTTGAAGTTCCTGCCTCAATACTGTTCAACAGTCATGCCAAACGTTCAGAAGAACCTCTCGGATCCCCAATAAAAACTGAAGGCTTCATTGATAAAGAGGCCAGTTTGAAGGACGAAAATGAAGCCATCCGCCCGACTTCTGCGTCAATAATTGAAAAGGGACAAATTTCTGGAGAAATTATGGATAAGGTTGGTACGCAATGAATTATCAATGTGATCGGAGAATTTCATTATTAACTTCATTTATTTGTACGGAATTCGTCACAAGAAACTGACTGAGGAATTGACCATCGCCCGAAGGCTTTCGGCTTAAATTAAATTATTTTTCATATACAACAGGTAGGGAATTAGTCCTGTATTGCCCATAGTATATTTGTTCTGGCCAATAAATTAGTAACATGCTTCCGAGTAGAGATTTTGCATACTTTTTTACTATATGGGACATTCCGCCAAATATCGTACCGAAATTCGGCTTCAAAATTTTGATGGATAAATCTAAATTTAATAAATGCTGATAAATAGGGACCAATGATATCTTCATTTGAGAGAAAAAAATTATTCAATTCCAGCGATTCATCAATGCGAAATTTTCCAAAAACTTATGTCAAAAAATGGAAACATAGATTTGGTCGATTGCACTACTCGGAAACAAAAATGACTTTTCCTTCTCTCTTCAGACAAGTATGTTAAATTTTGACTTACAAATGTTAGAAAACTACTGAGTAGAATTAATTCCCGCATCTCTTTTATTCTTTCCCTAAAACTTTTGGGAAGTTCCAAATTCAAACATCAATAACATATCATTTTCACTCAATTACCTCGGTGAAAGTACATATTATGTGTCATTGACACAATAAAATTGATTTTATTGGCCCACCATAAAACCCCACAACATGCCACTTAAAACTGTCCATTTTTTATGAGCGAAATTAGTTCTGATGAGAAGTATCACTTTAAAGAGGAACTGAAGGGTGAAATACAATACCGTAAATAAAGAGTAATGAAGTATTCGGTTTTAAATATTTTTTTCTGCTTGTTAACCTTCCAGGCTTCCCAAGCATTGTTGGAAAGAAACGAAGGGGTTGACCCTCGCAATCTTGCTGAAAAATCGCAAGAAATTCCTCCACAATTGAATTGCGAGAACATGAAGAATGGGCGAGCTCCAGAAGATCCGATCCCTCAGCAACAGGAAAGCAACCTCTCCACCCTGTCTTCCCCAGTTTCTAGAATCCTCACCGTCGACGGGACCGTGGTGGAGGTCCCTCGCGGACTCTCAAACGCAACTCAAACTCTCGTCTCCGAGAGTGAGACAATCACCACGACTCTACGGTCAATCGCAATTAAGATGACAAATCCCGGGGAAATCACTGAAACGGTTTGTGCTATTATTTACACTTTCATCAAATTTTTTTGTGTAAATATTGAAACACTGAAGTATTTAGTGTATCAAAAATTTGTGGGAGAGGGGGGAGGGAAAGATAGACTGACAACGAATCACTTCTTCTTATTCCTTATGGCTTTATCCTCTCACTCTAGTAGAGATAAGTGCCAAGAACGAATCACTTAATAGTTATGAGCAAAATACAAACACAGTGGGTTACGCATATGAGTCGTCTAGCGCCATGTTTAAAAATCCGTAGCGACCGAGACGATGTACTTGAAGAACTGCTCAAATAGTCTGATCCACAATTATGGATTTTCGATCTAAAATGTGACAGTGAAGCTAAAAGTCGCCCGGTTTGTCGCGAAAACTGTCTTATGCACGGATGATATCGGCTGGAGCATCCGCTAGAAAATTTGAAATCTCCGTGGTTATTGACTCTGCAGCCGAAATTCTCATTGATAGAACTTATGTTATGTTCACAATGTGCAATGTTTACTTTCCTTTCGAGCCGTTACTACTGTGCAATTTCAAAAATTGTGAAACGTTCTGAGCGGTGCTGATCCCATCACTCAGGAAGGGTAAATGAGTACACTGTATCCATTCAATGACAGGATCGCGGATTCCATACATTTCGTAAAATACAATTTTCGTTCGGCAACACCATAGTTGCTAATGATTATATTTCAACACATGTTGGGATGCTATAATGTCATGTTTCAAATATTCAAGAATGTTGAGGAGAGAGCAGCAAGCACTCAACCGTTAGTAGACAATGCTAGGGATAACGGATTACAGGATGACAAACAAAAGATCATCGGCATCGACAGCAGCCCACCACCTGCGACACCGCAACTGCCGCAAATAGTCGTAGTTACTCCTTCACCCTCTATGCAACTTTCTCACGGATTCAAGGTGAGTCAAACCCATACGTTTCACATAGGAATTTTTGTGTCGATTTGAACGATTGCCAATATGCTCTTAAAAAAAATTCAAATATGGGTCTCGATCAGGAATTCAAAAGAAATGGGTGAGATCTGGACTTTCCTCTCCCCCCTCCTTCAATGTTCTTCCCGAAGAACACCTGAAATTCTTTGTGTTAAATTCATTATAATCACATTGAAGCTAAAAGGCAAAATATTCCAATTGGCTTCAATTCGCGATTAAATTTCTAGTTTTCACTTTCGAAATGAAGCTTGTTCCGAATTTAACACCAAGAACAACGCCTTTCATTATTGCGTTTCCAAGAGTTGGAGTACGCCCTCTACCGGTCGGGATTGCAATCTCCCAGTAGTGCTCATCCCTAAGTACATTGGTACTTAAAGTCCTAGGTAAGTACTAAGTACCTCGAGTGCTCAGTATTTAGTCTTACCTAGGCACTAAGTACCTCAGGTACTTAGCACTTGATCTTGTCTAAGTACTCAGTACCTGAGGTACTTTGTACTTCATCCTCTCCAAGTACTTAGGCATCTCAAGTATCTAGGGTACTCAGTGCTTACACATCTGCCGCTCTCTTGAATTTTCAAGCTTAATGAAGTATTTTCCCCGTCGCTAGGAAAAATTCTGAGAACTTGAAAATTAAAAAATATAAAATTTGTAAATTTGGAAGAACACAAAATTGACAATTCAACCATTGGCGACTTTTTCAATTGGAAAAGAGGGAAAGGAATGACGGAAGGGCATCCTCAATTCTGGAAATTGAAAACTTCTGAATTTGTAAATTTGAAAGAAAAAAAATTGAAAATTGAAGAATCGCAATATTCGGGAAATTTGGAGATTAACCAATTGAAAAGTTGTAAAGTTGAGGGAACAAAAAATGGAAGATTCAAGAATTCAAACATTCTTAAATTGAAAACTAGAAAAATTGAAAAATTAGAAAAATGAACAACAGAAGAGCATTAATGTCGCAGCCGCGACAGCGCTAGTCTTAAAAAAAGGAGGAATTGGTTCCTAGCAACGGGGAAAATACTTTGTTCAGCTTCAAAATTCAAGAAAGTCGTGGATGTCTATATAAGCACTAAGTACCCGAGATACTTAAGATCCCTAAGTACTAAGTACCTCGGATACTCTGTACTTGGAAAGGATTAAGTACTACGTACCCAAGCTACTTAGTGCTTAGACAGAATTAAGCAACAAATACCTGAGGTACTTAATGTTTAGGCAAGACTAAGGCCTCGGGCACTTAGTACTTAAATTGATTTCAATCAATGGATTTTTTAAATCAATTCAAGTACTAAGTACCTTGGGTACTTAGTACTAAGTTGGAATTAAGCACGAAGTACTTGATGTACTTAAGTACTTAGTGCTTAGTAAGTAGGGGAAGAGACGGTATTACCGGACAGCGGGTAATACCGGACACTCTAATATCTCAAAAAGGGATGATTTTTTTTGCCTATAAAAATTTCATAAAATTGATGCTGTAATTCTTTTTTTTGGGGAAGTTTCGATAACATAATCTCGCGATAACGATAAAAAAAAAATATTGAAATTTTGAGGCGTGTAGCATCTGAGAAATGCATGGCTCCAAATTAGCTTCTGGAAATTAGTATTTTTTTTTATATCCGAATTTTTTTTATTCTGTGGATGAATTTGAAAAAATAATTTCCAGGGGTAATTTAATAAATAATTCCCATTTGAATTCATTTTCTTCTTATTTATCACTCATAGGCGGTAATACCAGCCTCGTGTCCGGTATTACCCTCCAAGTCGGGTAATACCGAAAAATAAGACTTTTTCAACAAAAAATAATGATGAAAAATCAGTTGAATTTATCATTATATTTTTGATATACGATGAAAGTGGAATAAATAATCTTGAATTAGCAATTTCTTTTAATATTGGGGAGTATTTCCAATAAATTATGTGAAGAATTCGGCTTATGTGTCCGGTAATACCCTCTCTTCCCCTACTAAGTTGACCATCACTGCAATATCCATTAGGGGGACCTGAATTCTATCTCTCCCGCTGATCTCGATATAACAATATACATCCAGAAAAAGTGTTTATTTTGTATTCAAATGAAAATTTGTATTTGTGTTTTTTCATTCCAAAAAAGGATTGTTAGAAATGAATAAACTTTCGTTGCAAATAAAAAAAAATTTATTTCAGACTATTTGAATAAGCCTATCTATTTGAATCAAATAAACTTTATTTCACTCAAATAAATCATTTTTCTGGGTGTAAGAGTTGATGGAATTGGGTAAGACCCATTGCGGGTCAAACCTGTAACTTCCCCACTTATTTCCTTCTTTTCCGTTTGTTGAGAGCAATCCTGCGAATCCGTCCGAATCCGGACACTTTGTCAACTCCAAAAAGAAGTCATAAATCCATTGACATGTGTGTTTCTTTCAGAACAAGATATTCCTCTTCCAAGTTAAATTCTTTAAATGTGTGCAGAACGTGCGCCGCCTTTTTTCGTTTTTCGCGTCTCACACTCGTAATTGTGGTTCAAAAAATTCCAAAAAATTGGAATGTTTTCTCTAAACCTTCCCCAATCGGATTGAGGGCTTCTCGTTTCTTAAAAAAACATGATGATCGTATAAACTCAAAACTTAGTAAGCTCGGTACGGAAAAACGGCGTTATGCCGCCCGGAGCCAGTGGATGCGAGTAGTCGATTTTCAGCCGCACAGTTGCCACAATTGGTACGTTACTTCCCTCACCTCGGGCGTCAGGCAGTTGTCAAATGGCAACGCAGCGCTCAATTTAACGCGGGCGGCACTGTGCTCACCGAGCCAGTGGACTCGGCCGGCGGTGGAACGCCAGTTCAGAAGGGTTAAAAGAAACGAGGCCGAAAGCGCGCTACGCGCGTCGAGTTTGAATGTCCCTAGCCTAGTCTTTCGTTAGTGAGATGGGAGTGACCAATCAGGAGTCGAATAAATGTCTTACTCTAAGCTAACTTCATTTTGGTTGTTCTCGATTCATGCACTGAGAGAAAAAATTAATTTTTACAAAGACGGCATTACTCAATACAGGAGAATATTTTCTTGACAATTTTCAAAAACCTGAAATCTTTCAATAAATAATGTTGCCTTCGACCTGAGAGGAAAAACTGTTTCAATAAGATGAGGTTTTTTTGTCTCAACAAGCTTTTTAAGCGCTAGCATAAATGTTTTCTTAGGTTCATGTCGCGCGCTTTACATTCAGAATTTAATTGATAGTGAGAATCGTTCCTTTCTGGACCTGATCACTTATTACCGCCAATTGAGAAATTCTGGGTTCGATTAAACGACAAAGACTTTTATTTTCAATTAAAGTGTATAGAAAATTGATCTTAAGTGTTGCGCTCTTTCTGCGAGATATTCTATAATGTAATCAATGTCCTAAGAAACAAGCAGTTAGCCGGGCCCATTGGACAGAAGACTTTTGACAACACTTCATGTATCCATTTTTTTTTTTAAATTATATTTATATCATGTTGATATTTACAATTTTGCGAAGGCTAGAGAGTGTACAACGATTTTTTACAAAAAAAAAACAGAAAAGAGGAAATATCTCGGAATTTTTGTATCGACGGCTATATAGGTTTTGATCAATCTAAATAGAGGCCACCGAGGCGAATATTTAGAAAAAAAAAAGTTGAATCGGCCCACTAGTTTTGCAAAAATTTGCAAAAAACGATAAAAAAGAGATGGCTTTTTCTCGGGAACTATTAGACTGATCGGGCTGATCCTGCGGCCAGAGTTAGTCCCACTTAGGACCTATAATGTAACAAAATTTCAAATTTTTTGGAATTTTTTTTATCCTCTTATTGTTGTATTTTCTAAAATTCAGTTTCCGAAAAGTGGGAGGGGGGGGGGGGGCACAGACATTGTCGCCAAACTGCGTATTTTTACATTTCAGACCATTCTACATCATTTCCAATGAAAATTAGAAAATGTCAAAACTGAACAATCGTAAAACTTCCATTCGGAAGCAAAAAGCATAGATCTAACCCAAACTACATAATTTGATGGACAGGGCGTGATCTCTAGTCTTGGGAAATTTTAAAAAAATAGACAAGAGGGTATTTTCTTGTATCAAACATATCATCTTTGTCAAAAGAAATTTTTTCTCTCAGTGTGAATAGGATAAAAGCCTGTAACGAGATTTTCTCGTTACTAGTGATTATCACTAGAATAGTCACTAGGTAAGGGAAGCGACATCTAACGCCGGCTGAAATAGCCGAGCGAAA
>NW_011887773.1:668538-698377 GCF_000806365.1 Fopius arisanus | reverse complement strand
GGACTAAGGGCTGGGATTCAAGGTGTTTCCCGTCGGTCCGGTCACACGCGCCTCCATGGGGAGTAACTCTAGTGTTGACTCGCGATGAGGTTGCTATTACCGAGCTCTCGAGTTGGGGTGGACGTTAGGTGGGTGAGAAAGGTCTCCGGATACCTACGTCGCATGTGCCTCGAGCAGTTCGGCGCCCTGCGGGGTGAGAAGGATTCGCAGGTAATCTGTGTCTCGTCTGGGGTTGAGCCACCCCAGAGGAGAAAGCACCACGTGAGAGGGATGGTCAGATCCCTCCACGAGAGTCGGAGAGATACGCTCCCCGAGAGATATCGTTAACGATGTCGTGAGCACGGCAGAAATTAGTGATTGAAGTTACTCGTACGTTGGTGAACCTCGCCCACTCTACCGTGTCATGCTGATGCTGGCTCGGCCTTGTGAGACCCGTCACCGAAAGTCCGCGGAGTTGACGAAATTCCTTCGCGGCTGGTTTTCCGTCAGGTTTTCCAGAAAAACCTGGCTGGCGCCCAATCGTGAACGATAGAGGCGGCAGCCAGAATAGGTTGAGGATTATCCCGGGGTGTTGACCCGGGAAAAATACTCTTACAAGCCATAAAAACATACTTCAGCAGCAGGAGGATTGAGATACGCGCGTATTAATTGATTGGGACACGTTTTCAATGCTCAGGGATTGGTTTTCTGCAGGAATACGATAGATTTACATCCGCCTCACCTCCTACATTTCAGCATTACTTGGGGACCATTCAAATAATATTTTACACGATTTTTGCTCACTTTAGACTCTCCCGCCCCCTCACCGGGTCATAAGACCATCTTTGTGAAGAGATGGTCAAATTTCACGGTGGGCTCGGAGGTGACAACGGTTTCATCAAATGTCACAAGAACTAAACTTCACGGGGATCAGATATCGCAAGGCTTCTCCGCAAGAATCGCAGGGAATGGTCAAGTGCCACAAACGTTAAGGATGATTAGTAGTTCTTTGCCTTCTGGAGTTCAGCCATTCCCTGTAGCTCTCGTGAATTTTGACCGTCTTCTTATCATAATTGTGGATCTGATGACCCTCTTGATTCTCCGTTTGTAACCTCCTCCTTGTATATGTTATGAATTTACTTCCAGAACAAAATCCATATCAAATCGGAATCGACTATTCCAGCCGGAAGCAGTAAGACCGCACATTTACATTCGGTAAGTATGTCCTATTAAGCGCTCAATAGTAATGAAATATCTATGATTATGTTTTTACAAAAGCCCCTGGCACACGAAGCGAAAAAAAAACCGAATTGTCCTGGACAAATTCACACAACGATTCCCGTGCTATCCGGTAAGGTGAGTTCAATCCGCTAGCCCCTACAAAATTCTTGTGCTGCATGGCCAAAATTCCGATAGCGTACAATGAAAAAAAATTATCAAGGCGATCTTTTATTTTCCAGGGAACATTATTTCTCGTTCAATTTTCAAAAATTAATCAAAATTGTCAGTCCAAAGATATTGTGACAGATACGGTTTTTTTTTTGTTCGTACTATCTAAAATTTCAATACACTCACCAGCAGAATTTTTACGAAATCGGAAGTAGAAACCAAAATTAAATGAAATTTGGAAAAAAGAGCACACCTCTGTACTTTACGCACGTCGTACCCAAAAAACAACCACTTTCACGCCCAGTCTTATCTTGAATTTACCATCATAATGTTACAAAACTTCGTACCTATCAGACGTAGGTTGGCTGCTACGTGGATTAAAGTTCTTGAATTCCTTGTAGAATAAAAAATGGAATAACTTATCGTACGTGTTCTACCTTTTCGGCCCATTTTTTTTCTAGTTTGTTCTTAATCCTCAAGTGCTCGCACTTCTTTGCCGAACATCGTTTGTCGCATGGCGAGCGCCGCGCCGCTCGTTTTTCCTCGAGTGTCACGTTGCCAGAAAATGCTCTCCACACGCTGTTAGAGATTATCACGAGAGTTGGCAACGCCGCTCGTCAAATTTGTATTACGAAAGTTGTCGCTGATTCATTTTCACCTGCTGTGTTCCAAAAGAAATTGATTAAAAAGAAAAATCCTTTTTTAAAAATTGTCAGTTGAGGGCAACCTAGGCGAGTACACTCGCATCAAAACATATTCTTCGCGGAAGTCGTAAATAGGCGAATCGTAATTCATCATATTTTTAGAGGTATCATGAAACCTACAACAACGGCAATGCGGTGACCATAGCGCGAGCACTTGAGAGTTATTGGACTCAATCATTCAAATCACTTGACTCCCCAAAACAGAATACACATGGCCGAAGTAGAGAACAACTTGTAGAGAACAACTATCCATTATTTATACGCAGACTGAGAAAGTTATAACGATCATGACGGTTGTCAAATTATCTTCAAGTGAAGTAGGATGTCCGTAGCAATGTTTTTCCAAGCCATGTACACGATTGATGTGAACAATTGTTACAAGTCCACTTGGTGGAAGCACTTGATATGGGGGGGGGGGTCACCTTGGTGTCGCTACAATTGTACGGATATAATGAAGAATTCAATAACTCTAATCATAGCAGACAACTCATAAGAGATCTATAATCATTCATGAGAGTTATATAATCTTCCTGCGAAATAGGTGCTTGCGAAACCAGGAAAACAGCCAGCGAAAGCGAGCAAAGACGTCTACGACTTGTCAGACGAAGAGGAGGAAAACATTTTTCGCAAAAAACATCCCAAAAAAACAGTGAGTTTTTCAGAATATTTTCCATAGTCAAACTATAAGTTTGAATCTATAGGGATATAAAAACCCGGTTCTTTCGATTGGTGGCCCGCCACCAAAGCTGTACCTTTCATGGTACTGTATACGTTTAGTTTCGCATACGCGCAATGCGCATGCGTCAGGGAGTCCTCTTGGCTGCCAACACCATTTATTTCAATAGGACTGATTCCTATATAACTGTATTTTGTTACTGATTTTTTTTTCTGGGAAGATGAGATCAACGAACATTCTCAAAGAAGAAAGTAAAAAATTGTCCACATTTTCCATTCCAAGCATTTAATTGCCAATACAAAATTGATGCCCAACTTCCAATTGATACAGCAATTTCCCGAAATCGCGCATTGAAAAAGTATACATCCTGAGATATATGCCAATTATATAAAGATATATGGCACGTATATTGCGGCAAAAAAATACATCATCCGAGAAGTATTTTGGGTGTAAGTGTGCAGATATATCTGATCGGTCACATTTTTTATCTGTTTAGAATACAAGTTTCACATATTTTGGATTTGATTCCGGCAAAAAACACTATATTTCATTTATAACTTATGGATTATTCCTTTTTCTATACGGGATGCTAGATTACTGATTGAATTTTTTAGAAAAAAATCCGAAGAAATGTTATATCTAGAAAACTTTGTAAAACAAAATACAAGTGAAACATTGGAATCTGTTGAATATTATTAATTGATTTTTAACGGATTTTGTAACAAAAAGATTGTGACTGGCCATCGCCCGAGGGCCTTCAGCCATCTGTTGAATAAATTTCGATATATTTGCAAAAAAACCATTTATAAACGATTGCCCATTCTTCGAAAACGCCTTGACCGGTTCAGTTTCGAAACTTGACGCAGACATAGTACTTGGTAATGGCACCGGAACAGCTAGACCCTTCACGAGCGTACCAATGAACACCTTCAGGAAATGCACCTCTACCGCGAGGACTGGAACTTCCAAACATTTTTCCCACCTAGCAGTTCTAGATCTTTGCATCCCCACCGCGCAACCAACCACTCAAAGGGCGACTGAACCGAATAGTGTCTTGCCCGAGACAATTGTACCTTTTGAAAAGTACGATAGAGTTGTGCAGTAAAATTTGTTTATGGATTGACTTTTCGAAAGGTAACGAGACACTATTCGGTTGAGTCACCCGCTGATTGGCTGGTTGCGCGGTGGGGACGCTAAGATCTAGAACCAACGGGTGGTGATGCGCTCTCGATAGAATTGTCAGATTTCAAAATGCTTGGGTTGAGGTGTCGCAGTAGAGTTAAATTTGGCCGGGATGTTCATTGATAAGCTCGTAAAAGGTGTAGCTGCCCCGGTGGCAATTTTCTGATGGATGTCACACACTATTGTTTTTCAGCCACCTCCTGCAAAAAAGACAGCAACAAGCCCGACAAAGACACAGATGATGGCGGTACTCCAGAACATTGCAGAACGGTTAGGAAACACAGCAACTGAGAACAATTCATCTTTGGTAAGATTGATTTCGTGAATGAGCTAATGGGTGGGCGACTGAGTAAATGCTTGAGTCGCTGAATGAGTCGATTGTAAATGGTTCCCCGTCAAATCGGCAGTCGATAAAAATTGTTACAATAAACCCTCTATGAGTGCTCCGCTCTGGGTAAGAAAATTTTCAGAATGAGCACTTGTGTACGCAACACTAATGCTCCGCTTATGGCACCAACGAAGTGGGATGTGGTGCTAAAACACGGAGCGCTTACGCTGAGGAACACTTACGGAGGGTTTTACCGTATCTTCGATTTCGTCGAGGTGTTTCTTTCTACATTCTACATCACAGAAGTAAGGTCGGAGAGACGATTTATGATCAGTCAAGAAAGCTAAAAAAGTTTCTGATCACTATGCGTATGAGAATATTGATAATACGCACAATCCAAAACCCTAAGGAAAAGAGAATTTGTATCTTGCACGTGCATATAACTATAGCTATTACGCTTCGTTCGTTTACTGAGAAACTAGGCTTCATGATTACATGCAGCGCTGCGCTGGGGGAGATTTTGCAATCGGGAGAGGCAAAGTTGAATGTAATGTAATAGTCACGATTACAATCGAGGAGGTGTTCTTCAATGAGCGCGAGGGGACACTAACTTCTGCACTCACTCAACATAATGCTCAGAATAATACTGAATATAATAGTCACTTATAATACCACAAGAGCTCCAAAATTATCGGATATTTCCCGACAGGTTCGTTGCAGGCAAATGAAGGAGTCAAGTTTGTCAGGCCAAAAAATTTTTCCTGATAACTTGACGACTTCATTTGCCTGCAACGAACCTGTCGGGAAATATCCGGTAATTTTGGAGCTCGCGTGGTATTCGGGAGATTTTTTTTCTCAATCCCAATTCCCGTCAACAGGATTGTTCCATGAGACTGCAATGAACTCTCAGTTTCGACGGTGATTAATTCCACTGAAGAATCTTTTGTTTTCCATCTATAGATTAAACAGACAAAATTATCAAAAAATTATCAGAGAGGGATCAATTTAGCAGATTGAAATCCCGAGCGCGAAGCGCCAGGGATTTTACTGCAAAACTGATTCCGATCGTTGCTATGCAGGTAAACTTCGTCGAGGGGTATTCGGAGGATTTTTTTTTCTTCGGATTCTGGCCAATCAGAGCGCAGTATTTGAACGTGAGCAAGAGAATGATACTGATTATTTTTGACGATCGGATTTTGTTCTCCCCAGAGCCAATTGGATTTCAGTATTCAATAACATGAAGTACCTCCCTAATAAAATTTCAGCGGTAATACCCTGCTAGCTTTGCAATTGTTTCTTTAACCAAATAACTGTCAAATATTACTCTGTGGAGTCAAAAAAAGTTATGGAGAAAATCAAAACAACAAAATCAAGCATTACCCTCGTTTCACAAAATCCGATCGCCAAAAATAATCCGCCGAATACCACTCGACCTCCAAAATTATCGGATATTTCCCTCTTGTTTTCATGCGCAGCAACGATCGGGATAATTTTTGCCCTAAAATCCTTTTTAATAGGCAAAAATTATCCCTCTCGTTGCTACGCAACAAAACAATTGGGAAATATCCGATAATTTAGGAGGTCTCGTGGTATTACTACTGACAATTTTTGACAATTTTTAACAATATTGGACAATTTGTGATAATTCCACACTAGCTTATCAATTGTTTTTATAACCAAAGAAGTGTCAAATATTGTAAGGATAAGTGATCATGTAAGTGGAAACTGCACTCTGCTTGGCCAGATCCGAATTAAAAAACTAATGTGTCGAATACCACTTGAACTTCAAAATTAATCAAATATTTTCCCTCTGGTTTCCCTGAGTAGCAGCGATCGGGAGAAGTTTCACACAAATATGTCGAAAACTTTGCAGGAACGGGTATATAGCTTTTGACCGATCTAGATAGGGGGCCTAGGTAGGGCGAGACGAATATTTTGCAAAAAAAAAGGTTAAATCGGTCGACTCATTTTTGAGATATTTGTGAAAAAACGCTAAAGAAGAAATCGCTTCATCTCAAAAACTAGTCGACCGATCGAGCTGTTCTTGGGCACAGAGTTAGTCCTTCATAAGACCTATAATCTGTGAAAATTTCCATTTTTTTGGAATTTTTTTAGTCAATTTATTGTTCGATTTTCTAAAAGTTGATTCTGCAAAAGGGCCGAATGGGGGGTGACACCTACAGACATGGTCCTCAAACTTCGTATTTTCCAATGAAAATTGAGAAATGTGAAAATCTAATGACATTACAATGCTTGCAGATCGCTCCGAAACTCAGCAGATATTTGCTCTCCGAAGACTACATCAAGAAACTTCTCAAAATCTCGAAGTTTTCCGGGATGACTGCAAGAATTGCAGATGAGTTGTGGGAATGACCCACCCAAAATATATTATACGTAAACTATGTCAATCAACCCAACATCCGAATAATTCAGAAGGCTGAGATTCGCCTTATTGCAGGTAAATGTTTTTGTTATCCTTATCAATTATCCTATTCTAAAAGGGACACGCTTCGCACAATCGATTGTATCGAATATCTCGAAATAGTGAAGGCACGATTCCTAATTGGTTTGTTAAAAGTGGCGCGAAATTATCATTAATTTTAAATACAGCATTCGTAGACATTCGTTCATTTCGGTCTCGTGAATTCTAGAGTTGACTTTCTGGTCATTCTAAAAACCGACACAGGCCCCAAATTTCTTCAGGAATGGATTGCAATCGATTTCAGAATGCTCACTTCATTAGTTTCTGAGAAATCACAGAACAAAGTCAAGATATCCGCGTATTCGCCCTAAGTAGCCGTTTTGTCAATTTTTTCTGTTACTTTTCCCCGGCCTGTAGAATGAATTATAAAATTGACTTTCCGACCATTCTAAAAGCCTAGACAGGCCCCAACTTTCTGGAGGGATTGAATGCAGTCGATTTCAGAACGCTCACTTCATTAGTTTCCGAGAAATCACAGCTCAAAGTCAAGATGTCCGCTTATTGGGCCTATATGCCCGTTATTTCGATTTATTTTGTTATTTCTCCCGGGCCTGTAAAAATGATTATGAAAATTGACCTTCCGACCATCCTAAAAGCCTAGACAGGCCCCAAATTTCCTCAGGAATCGAATGCAATTGATTTCAGAACGCTCACTTCATTACTTTCCGAGAAATCATAGCTCAACTAAGTCGAGGTAGCCGTTTTTTGGGCCCAAGTCGCCACGTTTTGTCGATTTTTTTTGCTGCTTTTCCCCGGCCTATTTCGAAAGGGACACGCTTTACACAATCGATTGTATCGAAAACCTCGAAATAGTGAAGATACGATTCCTAATTGGTTCGTTAAAAGTACATTCATTTCGGTCCCGCGCGCGGTTCGATGTATTCTCTTCATTATACCATATATATAACCGTATAATCCCTTCTAAAAAAATTCGGGTGTAACGAAAACTGTCACCGTTTTTCGCCGCATAGCTTAGCTTATGAAAATATATTTTTTTTATCATTTTTTAAATATTTTAAATGTAAAATTATTTTTATAATATATATATATTTTTTTATATTAAAAAAAAAATATTATTATAAAATTTTTTTATAATAATATTTTTCAAATTTATTTAAATTTATATTATTATATATATATATATGTAATATCTCCATATATAATATGTAATTTATAATTTATATTTAAATTTAAAAAAAATTAAAAAAACATAAATCTCTCGATCATCTCACAATTGACCGGTGGTTATCTGAAAATCGACCAGTGGTCATCTGAAAATTGACCAGTGGTCATTTGGAAATTGACCAATGTTCATCTCAAAGTTGACCACTGGCCGTTTTGAAATAAACCAATGGTCAACCTTATCCCGGTATAATAAAAAGTGTCACCCTTTTTCACCGCAAACTCAGCTCATAAAAAGAATTTTGTTTATATGTGAGAAAATTTTTCTTCAATTGTTAATTGAAAATAGTTCAATTCATTGCAAGGATATATATATATATTTTTATTTTCAATTTCTAATGTCGCGTCTTTTTCCAATCGAATTGAGGCAAAACGGGTCATTAAAAATAAAAATGAAAAATACGCGGTGTTATATTTACGTGGTGCGTGGATGGATGAATTTGCAAACAATTGAAAATCCATGACGGTTAAAACCTCACGAGGTGACATGGAATGCCCCATATATATATATATATATTGACCCGGGCAAAACCGAGCTGGTGCTATTTACAAACAAAAGGAGGATCGTCGTAAAACCTTCTTCCATATACGCCACGGTACTGGACATGTCGTCAGAGGTTAAATATCTGGGCATATGGCTCGATAAGAAATTCAACTGGAAGAAGCATATCACCATGCAGACCGATAAGGTTATCATGACCTATTGGACATGTAGGAGAATGTTTGGTAAGACGTAGGGTCTAAAGCCGAGCATAGTGATATTGATGTACACAGCCATAATGATCCCACAGCTAACATACGCCGCTGTTGTCCGGTGGACGGCTATGAACAAGACCTGTCATAGGAGAGCAGTGGACAGAACGGGTAGACTGGTGCAGCTGGCTATAACAGGAGTCCTCAGGACGATCCCTGCATCGGCGCTGAAAGCTCCGCTCTTTGTTCAGCCACCTCATTTTAATATAAAAGCGGGGGCGCAGATGACGGCTGCGAGGATGGGGTTTCAAGATACATGGAAAGGAGCTAAGAGTGGTCATACCGCCATCCTTGCTGCGGACGTAGAACTGAGAGGGATTCTGTCCGTCCAAGGCAGGGGGGAGGGAGGTGCATGCAGACCGTAGTAGCACTTCCATAAACCATTTAAGGTCAACCTCGATTATGAGGAAACTCTGTGAGGGGAAGATGCGGAGTGGTCACCGCCTAAGGGCCTGGACTGGTACACGGATGGCTCCAGGATAGGTGACCGAGCGGCAGCGGGGATTTGGTCTGGTGGGCCTTCAACTAGGAGAACCATAGGACTGGAGTCACACGCAACCGTACTTCAAACGGAACTAGCCGCCCTGAGAGCCTGTGCAAGGCTTATCCTGGACAGACAGAACAGAGGCAAGAAAATATGCATCTGCTCGGATAGCAAGGGTGCGCTAAGGGCACTGCTCAAACATGAGAGCTGCACTCGATTAGTGGACGACTACACCGAGCTGCTGAGGAGGATCGCTGCTCACAATCAGCTGAAAATGGTATAGATTCCAGGCCAGGCTAGCATCTTCTTTAATGAAAAAGCGGACGGGCTAGCTAATAGGGGCTGGAGTGTCACACCAGCAGTGGAAGACCGCGTAGGGGTGCATACAGACTTTATCAAGGACATGGTCCGTAAGCAAGCGGTGCAGGGGATTGTAGAGAGATGCAGCTCTGGAAAAGGCGCCAAGCACACAAAATCCTTCCTACGCAAACCTACAAAAAAGCTAGCCGGCACACTTGTGGACCTAAACAGGATAAATCTGCGCCCTCTGGTGGCGTTTATCACTGGGCACTGGCCTCTTGCTGGGTATCTAGCAAGGATAGGCAAGGTAAATGACCCCCCATGCCCAAGATGAGGGTTGACAAAGGAAGATCCTCATCACCTAAGCACAAGATGCAGTGGCCTGGACGAGACCCGATGGGATGTCTTCAGAAAAGCGTGCGTCAGTGAGATTTACGTGGATAGGGACGGAATCGATGGGCTCTACGAGTTTGCACGTAAGGCCCAGTTACTGGCACCAATCAACTAAACTGTCAATTTAGAAAGATTTTATGATAAAAAATATTGTGTTTATTTACACTATTTCAAGTTTATTTCGTTGTTTTTTTCAGAACCAGTTACTTCACACATACATGAATGCTGTGAAATGATTTCGTCTTGAATTGGAACGTCTACAGTTATTGTGGCTTCTGTCATGACGTCGCACTCAAAATTGATTGACATTTGGGTCAATCCATTGGATACACACGAATAAATTTGAAGAAGACCCAGACATTATTAATGAATAATACTAATTATTACAATGCTATTATTCCCAGTCTCTATTTTCCCTATTTCCATTTCCATTCCATATTATAACCTATTCTCTTTTGTAATTTCCGTTCGGGTTTTTAGAAGGGAATATGGGTTATGAGCCCCAGATAACTGCAATCTCAGTTTTTCTAACTGATATTTCTGTTGTTTATAACAGATTTGCATAAACTGTTACGTCAATGCCCATAATAAAATATATATATATTCTCCTAGGGACTGAAAAGTGCGATCTAACCGAGCGAAGCGAGAATACCTACGAGAATAAAATATCGTGTGCCTCACGGAAATAAAGTATTTTCTGACTCATGTGATTATAACCTCGCCTTCGGCTCGGGTTATAAACTCACATTTCGTCATAAAATGTTTACTCCCTAGAGGCACAATATACTATTTTAACATGAATTTATCCGTTTAAAGATTAGTTGAAGTAGTATTTTCAAATTTGTAATAATTTAATTGTTACCGATTGAAAAAATATATGAATCATATAAGGAATATATATATTTAGTATCAACCTCATTAATTTGATCTTTTTTTTTCGTGTGCCCCTATATGATGACAATAGGCGCGCCGAGCGCGCCCCGTATGCTAGTCTATTAAAAATTTCGAATTGAATCACAATCTCGCAAAGTTGTCCTCACAATCCCATTGGTAATTTGAGTTTTAGGCAAGGGGCTATTCACTACCGAGTATCGTGACACAATGATTGCTGATTTCACGTGATTTCACCATGATTTCTAAGTGATGTCTAAGTGATTTCAAGTGATTTCAAGTGATTTCATGGGGATTTTTCTCCGATTTCCTGATTTCAAATAATTGCACATGATTTCAATTGATTTAATATTTTCGATTTCATTCATCTGCGCAATCGGTTGAGGCACGTGAGGAGAATTGGGCCGGGTGGTAGAAGCAGACCTTCGGAATTGCGAACCAGTTGCATGGGGGGAACCATTATACCAGTGGCGAGGAGGAGAAAAAACAAGCTCACAGTTCGCAGAATGTAATGCACTGAGCATTTGCTAATGTTCGGGGCAGTAGTCCCATCGTGGAGATGTTAAGTGTGACATATATTTTCTCATTCTTTAAGGCCGAAAGAACCCTCCAATTCACTGGAGATTATTTGGTAATTTTCCAAAAACGATTTTTTTGGCGGGGAGGGACGAAAATCGACAAAACGCCTAGCCAGGCTTCCAGCTCACAGCTCGTGGAATGTAATGCAGTGAGCGTTTGCCAATGTTCGAGGCGGTAGTCCTACGGTGGAAACGTCGAACTTCAAATGAAATTCTCATTATACCGATTTAATGATTTCAAATGAATTCACTCACTTCACATGAAATCACTTGAAATCATCTAATTCACATGATTTCACTGATTTCATGTGATTGCAATCGAGAGTGACACAGTGATTTCACCAGTGAATAACCCTTCACTTTTAGGCACCACTTCCAAACGAAATTGTTCGATGTCATGATTCATAACCTCCAATCATCAACATTCGCTCTGCACACGCTCCAGCGCGCGTGTTCGTTCTCGTACCATAATCGTAAACTTTTATAATTGCAGAGCTTTGGGAAAAGTGAAAAGTCATGCAGAATTCGACAAAGAGAAGATGAAGGATGATTTTGCCGATGGTGATCAGATTGAGACGTGGCTGTCTAATCACCTTCGGCAAAATCGGTACAATAACTTGAAAAGGAAATCGAATAAGAAGAACGACAAGGACGACAAGGATGACAAGAAAAAACCGAAAGGAGGCAACTGATAGAGTGAGGCAAACTGCAACAAATGTTCGAGTTGAAAAGGTCACGAGTTTGGTGTTTTTTGTTTTTTTTTTCAATAAAGTGTGGGAAATTCAACATTTTTGTCTGCGTTGTGACTATCCATTTTTCCCTTACACCTCATTTTTTTCTTCCGAATGGAAGCATTGTAATCCTCAAAATTTAAGTTTCGACTTTTCTTTGTGAAAATGACTAATTTGGGGGTCAGGACTCCGAATCTGATGTTTTTAGACCAGGTCCGTGTGTATGAATGTATGTAGGTATGTAAGTGCCAGCTCGATAACAGGTAAGAAAATTGTCCAAATCCATTGAATTTGGGCTCAAAACATGCATTTCAACTCTATATAGACCAAGTTCGAAGATGACATCAATCGCTTTATTAGTTTCCAAATTAAATTTAAACTAGCGCACCCCCGGCCGCTTGCGGCCGGCTCTTGATGTCCGTTTTCCTGTCAGATTCAATATTTATTTTTGAATAAATTCTTTGTGATCATTTTAACGCGGCTGATAGGAAAATATTTCCCAATTTATGAACTATGAATATCCTGTATTTGAATAAATGACTAATTACTCCTGCAGGAGAACCCGGTCAAGTTTTTCTGAATCAAATTCTTTTCTAAATCGGTAGGTCCAGAATGAAAACTTCGAATGTTTCTTATACGTTCTGGTTCTTTGAGGTCCAAAGAAACCTCCAATGCACAGGAGAACCCGGTCTAGTTTCTCTGAATCAATTTTTTCTTTAAGGGGAAAAACCCGAGAACACGCATGTTAAGGCTTCCAGCTAACAGATCGCGGAATCTAATGGAGTTGAGGGTTTTCAACATAGCGGTAGTCCCAGGATGAAAACTTCGAATGTTTCTTATATGTTCTTGTTTTTTGAGGTCCAAAGAAACCTCCAATGCACAGGAGAACCCGGTCTAGTTTCTTTAAGGGGAAAAAACCCGAGAACGCGCCTGTCAAGGCTTAGAGCTAACAGATCGCGGGATGTAATGGAGTTGAGGGTTTTCAACATAGCGGCAGTCCCAGGATGAAAACGCAAATGTGAATTTCACCAATGATATACCTCGTGAGACTCTCTTACGACGTTCCGATGATATTTTCGATGAGGCCCTACAGACACATGTAAACAAATGAGACTACTACAAGGATTCATGTTTGTGCGACTCTTTCACGACGTTCTCACGATGTTTTCGACGGAGCCCAGGAGTCCAAATACGCAAATGTGAATCTCACAATGATATCCTTTTGTAACCCAAATATGACGTTTACAATGAGATATCTTTATACTACTGTCTTACGACGTTCTGACGAGGTTTCAGATAAAACCCACCAGCTCATGTAAGCAACCGAGATTGCTACCAACATATATGTTTGTGCGACCCTTATACGACGTTCTGACGATGTTTTCAAGTGCATCCACAGGTCCAAGTGCGCAAATGGACTTTTACAATTATATATATATTTGTACGACCCTGTTACGACGTTCTGACGATGTTTTTGACCGCACATACCGGTTTATTTAAAAAAATTATATTTCTTCGAAAATATAACTTTGTGCGATACTTTTACGACGTTTTGAGGATATTTTCGATGAGGCCCATGGGTCCAATTGCATGGATGTCAGTCTGACAATAATATATCTTTGTGCGACTCTTCTGCGACGTTTTGACGATGTTTTCGACCAAGCTCACAGGTCGAAGTGCGCAAATGTGAATCTCACATTGATATATCTTTTTTTTCGATCAATCCCACTAGCTAATGTCAGCAAATAAGATATCTACCAACATATATCTTTGTGCGACCCTTATACGACGTTCTGACGATGGTCATGCTGCGACCTACCTGCTCGTATGAGAAAACGAGATATTTACCAAATTTACCTTTATACGACTCTTGTACGACGTTTTGGCGATGGTCATGTTGGGACCTACACGCTCATGTGTAGCAAACAAGTTGTCTACCGAAATATGCCTTCATGCGACTCTTTTACGACGTTTCGACGATAGTCTTGTTGGGACCTACCCGCACATGTGAGCGGATACATTTCCACAATAATATATCTTTATACGAATATATTACGACGTTTCGATGATAGTCTTGTTGGGACCTAAGCGCTCATATGAGCAAACAAGTTATCTACCGAAATATACCTTTATGCGACTCTTTTACGACGTTTCGACGATAGTCTTGTTGGGACCTACCCGCACATGTGAGCGGATACATTTCCACAATAATATATCTTTATACGAATATATTACGACGTTTCGATGATAGTCTTGTTGGGACCTAAGCGCTCATATGAGCAAACAAGTTATCTACCGAAATATACCTTTATGCGACTCTTTTACGACGTTTCGACGATAGTCTTGTTGGGACCTACCCGCACATGTGAGCGGATACATTTCCACAATAATATATCTTTATACGAATATATTACGACGTTTCGATGACGTTTTGACCACAAATCACCTGAAAAATTGGAGTAAAGCATGCAATATACTAAAATTCTGTCGATAAAGACGAATGACATAGAATCGCCACCTCGATATTCCATCTACTATCTGTAAGTGTGTCCAATTTACGACCTTTCAGAATATGTGCTCAGTTGAGAATGTGCTCAATTGGCGGTGCTCAGTTGACGCCATCCCGGAAAAGTAGACGAGTCCTTCCCACGTGCAAAATTACCACCCGAGCCGAAGGCGAGGGTGATATGCACGTGGGAAATGCTTGTCTGATTATCCTCCCGAGGGTTGCATACGATTTTTCTGCCGAAATGCGGCGAAAGTGACGTTTCTAACCGAACGAAGTGAGGTTAGAATGCTCACTTTCGGCGCATGTAGGCAGAAAAACTCATATGTCAATGATCGCTTCCCAGCGCCGGCGGTCAGAATTTATTGGTCTCCAATCTAACCATTTCACTATTGAGCGTTAGTCCGATCAAACGGTTGACTGTATCAGAGCAGGCTTTTGCCTCCCTTTGACAAATGCGATACAAATGGTCGGGGGAGCTTTTAAGAGAGGGAAAGGGTTGTAAGGGGGACCTAAGTCATAAAGGCCCATCCGATACACTGGGCTCTCGCCTACCTTTTCTTCTGCACTAATAGAGGTCGGGGGCACAACTTGCTTTCAGAGCAGAGGTTGTCCAGCGAAGGCTTAGCTGTATCAATGGGGCATTCTACGAGTCTACCATATTGGTCCCCTTGCGAACATACCTTAGGTAGGCTTAGAAAACATTTTTTTCCAAATTTTAATTCGCTAGTGTATCGGAACGAGCTTCCCCACTTCACATGGCGGGAATTAGCATCGTATCCCAGCAGGAGTTGTAGCTACCGTCTCTCATTCTGTCCACTTAGTGCGTCAATTCCCGTATGTGGAGCATTTTAACTTTCCATGTGCTGAATCATTAACTATTGAAATTGCATGTGTTGAATTGCTCTGTCGAAACTTAAGCGTGTAATTTAGATGTGCAACCCTTTTCGGCGTACCAAATTAATTAATCATCATGCAATAACAGTATCAACGTTGTGGAACGTTTGTTTTCGAATTCGATTCCTTTGTGAATGATTAATTTCACATTCCCTGCGTCTGAAGAAATTCTGTTACAACTACGCCCTGTAAAACATATGACCCTTCCTCACATGCTTGCCATCAATCTTACATGGGAGGAAGGATGATTTGTTTTCCACGGTTAGGCGTAAAAGGAACTATTAGTTTCTCTATATATCTTCCTCTGTTTAAGTGATGTCATCTACTGGATGTCATCTTTTTAAGTGAGTGGGCCCCAGTCTATTCAAAGAGGTTTTCTTTTATTTATATCTTCTCGAGAACTCCTCCCTTTATGAAAACTTTTTGAATTCTACGGTTTCTTCATCTTCCGAATAGCTTTTAATAGATTTTTGAATATATTATTGAAACTCATCATCGTGGACTATCAGTGAGTCCATATATTTATAAGGCTTTAGAAAATCTGGAGGTTTCTCTTCAATCATTTCAAAGCCATTGGATTTTCTCCAGAAAAGATTTAAAAGGGAAATCGCATTTTTCTAATTGAGTGGATGCCTATTTTTGTCTATGGAAAATCTATTGCTGTGCGGGAATAGTTGAACGCCAAAATGTTCCTCATCTGCACTGAGAGAAATATTCAATAAAAATTACGGGTATTTTCCGTAATTCTGGAGCGAAATGTGATTGTCGGAAATTTTACGGAACTGTCACGTAATTTTATCTAAAGTCACGGAAATTTTCCGCGGTGTTCCGTAATTTTATCTGAATTATGGGTGAAAAATAACGATACCGTCACTTAAAATTTCGAATCAACTCCCTAATCGGTAAGTGAACTGAAAGTTCCGTTATTTTTATTAAATATTTCTCTCCGTGTGGAGACGATTCCAATGGTTTCCCTCATCAGTCCTAATGAATCTTTTGTTATTCTAGAAAAAATTTCTAAGTGGGCCAATTCCAGAAAATTGATCTTCTGGCACCTTTAAATTACAATTCAAACGAGGAAACGAAAAACCTATCCTGTGTTTTTGTAAGCACTTTGCAATGGAATTAGCTTCATGAAATTCGATGGACTATATATTTTTTTTTCATTGTGTCAGTTACTTTTTAACGAAATAGTTTATCTCCAATATCATCCCCTTCTAAGAGACTTTAGTTTCTGTCGTAATCGCCTTTTGAAGAACTTCCGGTTATTTAGCAGATAAATTAACTGAATATTTTTCGTATATATATACATATATATATATGTAATTACAAAAATCATTCCAAAGGTCTCAAAAAAGAGTTTCATCCTCCTAAATTCTCTTACATGGGCCTATAAAAATATGTGAGACTTGGTTTGAAGGCTTCCCTAATACATTCTATCGTAATAAAAAATTGGGCCTGACATTTACTCATCTTGTTAGTTACTAGCTGCGCCCTGGATTACATCACACTTTTAAGAATTGGTTATTACGAACTCTATTGGATAATCACGCACAAACGCAACAAGAAGTGGGGAGTTCATCAGGATTTACCCAAACATCAATTTTCAAGGATTTCGTCTGGACGAGCCAAATCTTGAATGTTAGACGGCAAGCTTGACTTTTCGTGTCGGAAGACTAGCAACAAAGCAGGACTTCTAATAGAAAATTGGGTTCTTTGACACAAATCATATTTTTTGTCTTGCGTAGGTTCTAGTTCCTTAATATTGAATCCAAAAACTGCTTAAAGTAAACGCCCCTTCGCATTTGTGGAGACAGGAATATTTTGCTTAGTTGTAATAAACCAGTCATTGATTACAACGTGAGTGAGAAATGCTACAATCGTTTGATTGTAATGTTTGAATGATTTTGAGAAGAACAATTGAGCAAAATATCCTAATAATAATCATTCATCTTCAATATCAACAGTAAAACAGCGAGAGAACGAGAGAGTGTTCGAAATAAAATTTGCATTAACGATTTCCATGAGCCTCTAGGTAGGAACGTAGGTATATTATTATTAAACTCCTTTAAGTCTGAAAGCTTTAAATCTGCGATAATTTATGAGGCCACTGCTCGCTGGGTGGTGGTGATGGTATGCGAGGCTGTTCTTACTTCGGAAAACCGAGAAAAGTAGAGACTTAGCTCGGAGTCCTATATATACCAATATCTGGTGTCGGGCGGTTTCAAGGTATATCTTTATCGTGCATATATTACCGAGCGTCCCTGTTGCGAGCCCATGGGGCTTTTCGTTCGTGTATGTGTTCAAGAGGATACGGTGGGGATTGTGAACAAGGTTGAAAGATAATTGAAAATAACGAGCAAAAAAATATCATCTCCTTTTAGCCTAAGAACCGACAAACCTAGCACCGGGTGAATGCAGGACAAGAAGGCTATAAGATATTAGAAACACCATGGATCAGTGCGATTATATTACATGGATCTCAAAAGCATAAATGTTCATCAAAGTCTAAGGTTTAAGAAATATCCATGTATTAAGAATTTTCGGGTATGACGGAAAAAAAATAGTTTGTTTTCCAAGACGATATTAGTAGTCAGTCAGTGTGATAATGTCTTCATTTTTTTCGAAAATGGCGTTGAATGTCTTAAAGCACTAAGAAATAATACGTAAAAGCCTCAATATTTTCACCATATTGAATCATCATTTGGGGTTTTCATAATTACTCAATACTCATTTTACGGGACAGGCAAAGTGAAATTCAGTTTATTTACGATTTCGTTAACGTCCCAAACACACCAGCTCTATTTGATTAGGATAAAACTTTTTCTTGAATAAAATGCCAAACAACTGTGAAAAACTCATATTACCGATATTTACACTCAATCATAACGAACAATAACCTTAAATATAACAAGAAATAGTTAATGAGTTTTAAATATTAAAGTATTATAATTAATGTTAAGAGGAGAGAAAAACGCAATTTTTAATTAATTGTTCTCTCAGCATAGTCCATGATAGAATTTACCATATTTTACTAAAATTTCGACAATTCTTTCGTCACAACGAATTGCTGAGAGGCAATTTGAACATCATGTCAAATAGCTTGGGCCATTTCAAAGTCTGCGAAGTTACAAATCGTCAGAGTAATAATCAGCAAAAATGCGATCATCTGACCAGATGTTCTATATCGAATTTCCAACATAGACTTCTAAATTACCGACTTCCACCGCGGACCCAACGCTTAATTCAAACTGACAAACTCGAATTCACAAAAAATATATTTCGGTGGCTGAAAATTAATGGCATTTTCCGATTCCTTTTTTTGAGAATTGTCTAGAGCAGAGCTCGGGAACCTGAGATCATTTGGCCAAGAGTAGACAGTTAATTAAAAAATATAAAATAATTGCTGCTTTAATTTAATCGAAGCTCTCCAGTGCACAAAAATTTCACCCCGTAAAGTTTGTGGAGAATTAAGGTGCGTGATGTAACTTGACGATGGTAATTGTGTTTGAATTATGTGAAGACTCTGCGGTCTGAGGGAAAATAGAGAAAATAAGTTTGGAGAGAGCGTATATTTTTTCAGTGCCAATTTCCGTTCTGAATGTTCAGATGAGTATTATTATTGCTGCGAAGAGGGAGAAATATCTTGGCGATACTTTATTCCACAGAACCGATCGATTTTTGTTTAGCCTTGATATTGTAAGAATAGCTAATAGGAAACAATATGCAATTCCTAAATCTCGTTTATAAAATACTCAGTGAATTGACAGACTGACCTGTATACTGCACCTAGAATTACCTACCATCTGACATCCATTAAATAACGATAATTTTCATGAAGAGCTTGTTGGTTGTTTGACGAAGTTTTGCGCGATCTGGTGACGGAAAAAGAGGAATTTTGCGAGTTATGGAATTACAATTACGGACTCGCAGCTTGCGCTTCCAGGTAAACCGACGTATTAGACCAAAGTCCAACGTCAATCTGATTTATACCTTTGACAATGTTCCACAAATTGTTGACTGTAAAGTGCCCGTGTGTTGAAGTTTTAAGGGGTTAGACGCAGTTGTCGGGCCAAAACTAGAAATTTTTTGGAAATTGTCTTGTGCCCATCTATTTCACAAAAATAGAAAGTAGTGATACTTGTACTATCACCATTTAACTTCATAACGGCTGTATAAATTTCGAAAACTATTCAATTGGTGAGCTCCTCTGGACAATCTCCAAAAGGTCCCCCAAAAACAGGTGTTCGGTGGTGGCCCCGTTGAGTTGACATTCGAACCCTATCGGTTGAGCCATTTCTTAGTAATTGTGGCCATAAACTTTGAAAATATAATTTCGAGAGAAACGCTTTCAAAGTTTGACAGGAAGTTTATACATAGATAAAAAAACTGCCAACACGGAAAGTTCGATTTTACTCCGCAAATGATCGGAAGAAAGTCCTATTTTATCGCTAAGATTTCTGTTGTTTGACTGTGTGCAAAGATTATAATTGATGATAGTAAGACAGTGTTCGTATACTAAACCGTGGGAGTGTTTAGCTAAGCATTTTGGAGGCTGACGCTTGTCTGAGGTCTCTCGCGAAGGCATATTACGATCATACTCGAACTAAAGAGTCGGTTCGGGTAGAGATCACGGTTAGATCTGAAGCAAGACAGTTGGTCCTGAAGCGACTACCACGGAAAGCGTAGCTCGCGTGAACCGAAACCAGTTTTACATGAAGTGTACTTTTGATTATATTTCGTCCTCGCTCTCTTACATTACAACTGTAGTATCCCTTCCGGTTACTAGGTGGCGCACGCGAATTTAGAGCTATAGCAAAAAAATTTCTAGGGGGCCCAGCCCGCACCTCTCGTCGTCTTAAAGCTTCATTTTTTCTTCGCGCGCGCTTGGTATCACACGTGTTTTATGAGTTTTTTCGTAATTAAAAAAAAAAAAGAAAGAAAGAAAAATGGGGAAGAAGTCTAAACGATCTCGTGAAAGAGACGAGATGCTAGAAAAATTGTTGAGTAAAGTGCAGAAGTTGGAAGAAAGGCTAGAGGGTTCGGAAAGAATCAAAACCGCATCGGAAGACAAGGAGAATGCGGACGTCTCGAATGTTCCTGAAATTGTTGCGGAGAAAGAAATCGTTTCAGACAGTGTTTCCTGTGTTAATGAGTGTGAGGAAAACACCGACAAGTTGGTTGATGAAACAGCAAATGAACTGGATCAAGATTGGTTAAAATTTGTAAGTACTTTTCTAAAGAATTTTTTCTTCTTGTGAGTGACTTTGATTATGACGCAGTAAGACCTGTCGTAACACGTCTATGCTTAGCCGTTGTGGTAAGACAAGGACGAGAAACAATAACATCCGTGCTTACTCCATGGTAAGACAAGGATAGATTTTCTGAAATTTGTGTTTGTAGTGTGGCAAAACGATCTCTTGATATTCTATACATGTATATATATAGACTCTTATATACAATCAACCTCTCAGGAGGTAGACTAGATGAAAATTATCCATGCCTGCCAAGTGGTAAGACAAGGATACATACTTCAATGTCTGTAAAAAAAAAAAAAGGGAGAAAGCCGATCTTAAAAGTGTAATTTCCCTCCCTTTTTTCTTTTGTTTAGTTCGGTGAGGACCCAACATCCAGTCAGGCAGCAAATCTGCAAATTAATGCAGAACTGTTGAAAAGATGGAAATTCTTTTGCAACGAAGGCTTGAAGAAAGAAGAAGTTGAGTCACTTCTGGGGTCATACAGATGTGTATCCGAATTGGAACCCCCCAAGTTGAATCCACAGATTGCTGCCACTATGAAGGACATTGCTATCTCACGAGACAATCACATGATTGAAATTCAAAAAATGGCAGGAACCGCTCTGTCCATTCTTGGCTCTGTAGTCACAGGTATCTATGAAGATGGTGACGATTTTGACTTGGAGAAACTTCTGACTCGTGTGCGTGACTCAGGCAATCTGCTTGCTAGTATCATACACAAGCAAACAGTCACTAGAAAGGCTTTCATCGAACCTGGGTTGTCAAAACAGACAAAGGCTATCTTAAAAGACACTAAGCCAGAAGAATTTTTATACGGGAAGGAATTATCCGAGAAAATTAAAGAAGCCATGGCCCTGAATAAGTTAAGTGACAGCCTTAAGCTCCCTCAAGCGGCAAAAAGGGTTTCTACCCCAAATCAGCAGTCAAACTTCAGGATCCCGTTTGTGAGACGTCCAATGGGAAGACAGACGGGATCTACATCTTTCGCCGGACGTCTGAAACAAAAGGTCTCTTTAAGAAACAAACAACAGTTTGTGAACCACAAAGCTCAGGTTCACCATTCACCGAAAGCCTCGAACACAGTCGAGAGAACGAAATGATTGATGTAAGGGCAGGTAGATTATCCTTTTTTTATGACAAATGGACAAAGATCACTGATGATAGGTTCGTATTTTCTTGCATTTCTTGATATAAAATTCCAGTTAATAAAGATTTAGTTTTCAATAATTCCAATTACGAGTATTCGGGTTCAGATAGAGAGGTGATGAAAGATTGCATTAATGAATTACTTGTTAAGAAAGCTGTTAGAACGTGTAATTATACAGACGGTCAGTCCCTTTCTCCATATTTTTTGGTTAAAAAACCGGATGGCTCAAACAGATTTATTTTAAATCTAAAACGACTTAACAAAGCTATTCCAAGACATCATTTCAAACTTGAAGACCTGAGAACCGCAGTTCAGTTAATATTTCCAGAATATTTCTTAGCCTCGATTGACTTAAAAGACGCCTATTATTTAATTTCAATTCGTGAAGAAAGTCGCAGATTTCTGCGCTTTAAGTTCGAGAATCAATTATATGAATTTGTTGTTTTACCCTTCGGTTTATGCACAGCCCCCATTATTTTCACAAAGATTATGAAAGCAGTTGTAAGAAACTTGAGAAGTAAAGGGTTTTCATCAGTTATCTATTTGGACGACATCCTGTGTATAGAAAAAAGTTTGGAGAATGTAGACGAAATATTAACCAAACATTACGTTTTCTGGAGTCGTCGCGTTTTTTAGTCAATTATAATAAATCAAATCTCATGCCTTCAAAAAGATGCAAGTTTTTAGGATTTATAATCGATACGCATAAATATTCAATTGAATTGACTGAGGAGAAAAGGAAAAATATTTTTCCACTGTTAGAAACTTATTTGAAGCTAGGCAGTCACACTATCAGAGAATTTGCTCAGTTGATTGGGAAGCTGATTGCATGCTGCCCAGCTGTAGAATATGGTTGGTTGTATACCAAGTTATTGGAAAAAGAAAAGATTTTCCAACTGTTTTTTAATGCCAACTGTTATAACAAAGTGCTGTTCATAAAGGATGTGGTTAAACACGAATTATGTTGGTGGAAAGATAATGTTAGAAATAGCATTCATTATATTAAGGACGGATTTTTTGCTATGGGCATCTTCACCGATGCCTCCAAATCAGGCTGGGGAGCATGCAATGATGAAAAGAAAATTTTTGGTTTTTGGTCAGAAAAAGAACAGGAGATGCACATTAACTTCTTAGAACTATTAACAATAAAAGTTGCCTTGAAAGAACTTGCTTCAGAGTTAAAGAATGCCAAGATTTTGTTACAGGTAGATAATACAACCGCCATATCTTATATAAATAAGATGGGTGGCATTAAATTTCAAAAATATAATAAGCTAGCTCGAGAAATTTGGCAGTGGGCAGAATCTATACGGTTAATTTTTATTGCTTCCTACATTCCTTCAAAGGAAAATAGTATTGCTGACAGTTTATCCAGAATTAAAAATGTAGACATTGAATGGGAACTCAACGACTTGTATTATAATCAGATTATTCAAGTTTTTGGTGAGCCAGAGGTCGACCTGTTCGCATGTCAGCAAAATGCTAAATGTAATAGATTTGTTTCTTGGAAACCAGAATATAAGTCTATCTGCGTTGACGCGTTCACCATTCAATGGTGCAATTTCTACTTTTACGCCTTTCCGCCCTTTTCTTTAATTCTAAAAACGTTAGCCAAGATAAGACGCGAAGAGGCATATGGCATTATAGTTGCTCCACTTTGGATAAACCAGCCCTGGTTCCCATTGTTTGAAAAACTAATGATAGGAAAACCGCTCATTTGTGAAGCTCACTCGGATTTACTTCTATCCCCTTGCAGGACATTGTCACACCCGCGAGCGGAACATCTAAGTTTGATTGCGAGCAAAATATCCGGGAAGCCTTCTTATTAAGGAAGGTTCCTAAGGAAGCCCTAGACATTGTTTTGGCTTCATTAAGCAAATCAACGCTTCAACAATATGGTTCTGCTCTGAAACAATGGGTGGAGTTCTGCACGAGAAAGAACAAAAACTACTTGGATTTTTCAGTTAAGCTAGCTCTAAGTTTTTTATCCGAAAGGTTTAATTCCGGAGCATCTTATGACACTCTCAACTCGTGTCGTAGTGCAATCTCGTTAATCTCGAAAAAGAAGATTGGTGAAGACCCAACTATTCGTAGATTTATGAAAGGTGTTTATAAACTTAGTTTTCTGCTCATTCAACGCGGCACGCTGCGACTTCCGCAGCTGCGAAAAGAGGTATCGACTTCGATACAATTCGTAGAACTGCAGGATGGTCTGAGGGAGATCAGACATCCGCTAGATTTTACCAAAGGCCTGTTAGATCAAACCATGCTGTCTTTGCAAGAACTGTACTTGGAGAAATAAATGAGTAAGTTTTGCACTGAAGCAAAGATTTTAATGATATGTATCTCTAAATAACTACAGTTGTAATGTAGGAGAGCGAGGACGAAATATAATTGGGCGATCAAACTAACTTACCTGTAAGTCACGTTCGATCGTAATTATATGAAGTCCTCGCTCGAGTACATTACACCCTCCCGAAATACAAATCATGTTTTCCCCTCCCATATAATTGTGTGTTTTGTGGGACTCTAAAAAATTGAAACTTCAAGACGACGAGAGGTGGGGGCTGGGCCCCCTAGAAATTTTTTGGCTATAGCTCTAAATTCGCGTGCGCCACCTAGCAGCCGGAAGGGATACTACAGTTGTAATGTACTCGAGCGAGGACTTCATATAATTACGATCGAACGTCACTTACAGGTAAGTTAGTTTGATTGCCCAATTAGTGAATACTCTTACTTTCCTCTTTTAACTCTGGTGTCAGTGGTTTTACCCCAGAGCGCCCATCCCTAAATCGCAACAGAACGAACTCCCTGTAAACTCAACCCGTAGCAGCTAGCCATGGCAAGGGTTAACTTGGTGACTCTAGATCTTACTCCAGGTGTTGCTTGGGCTATTCCAGTAGCTACACAATTGTGGCTGAACGGTGGGACTCAAGACGTCACACAAGTTTACGATGATTTTTTGGACCACAATTAAAGGTCACAGATTTTAGCAAGAATGCCAAAAAGGGAAGACAACGCTGTGTATAAAGAAAAACAAAGAAACTATCGAAGGGTAGAGGTCTCGATCAGGTGAACATATTTTCTCTCATGATTCAAGTAACTGCCGTCCCGATGCCACAATGTGAAGGGGAAGAAGTAAATTGCTAAGCGAGAAAGAGGAGAAGGAAGTATTTGAAGTGCGTGTATGTGTGTGTCCCTCCTTGCCAATTGATGTAAAAGATAGTAATGAAGACGAATAAAGAGGAGATTAATAATCACGTGAAGTCGAGTAAATCCCCGGACCCCGCCCTATCTCGCCCCATCCTCGCGTTGTCATGCACCGACCGGAGGTTTCGTTAACAGCGGATGATCTTAAGGGGTCTGTCCGTACTAATTCGCAAATTAACAATTGCGTGGGATTTCTGGGGGATATTAAGTGTCACGTTCTTCCCTATACTCTTCCGATAAGGTAGGGAAACCATTACATTCGCCCGTTCTTATTCTCGCAACCTTCATCTGACCGAAATAAAGAGGGCGTCAGATAGATTTTTAGGGACCAAAAGCTAACGAAAACCAGAGATCTAATAAAAGGAGGCCGTGGGGGTACACCGCCATCCCCGAAGTCGACGAGACCTCTATCCCGACCTTTTCTGGCCCAAAGGTCGGTAAAGCAGGATCCCAAACATCCTAAAATCCTCAAACACGCAATATAGGTGGGGTTACACTTCGTTTTTAGGACAACACGATTCCCATAGATAATCCCAAATCCCTAAACGAACCGAAAGTGCCTGAAACTAGGCGAAATACCAAAATACTACCTGCGAGTTGGCTGAAAGCCGATGGAGGGGAACAGAAACGGGAAGGCTAGGGGTCGCACAGGATTCAAGGTCGTTGAGAGAGAGGGGGCGGGTCCACGGATAGATGTAGTAACGGCAAACGTCACACTCCGAGGGCTATCAGACCAACTCGGTACGAAAACTTCTCGGCAGGGTAGGTAGAAAGCGTTAGCAAGGCCCGAAGACATACAAAACTTCCTCCAGGGAGCCTGACCGAGAGAGCGGTGGAAGGTCGAATAGTGCCGTGAAGCAGGGAGCGCGAGGAATATCTCTCACACTTTACCCGATCTCGTCCCGGAGATCAAGGATAATTACCTTCGCCCGTTCCCAGACTCATATCCTTATGATTCGACCGAATTAATGCGGACGCCAGCAACGTTTTCACGGGCCAAAGTTAACGAAAACCGAAAAGATGAGTGGGGTTGAAACTCGTGCCCGCGACAACATAAAATCTAACGGAACGGAAGCGGGAAGGCCTGGGGTCGGTCAAGATGCTAAAACCTGGAGAGAGGGGTCCACAAATACCCGAATCTACAAATCCGTGAAAGAAAGACTGCGAATTATAACGACGCATGGGTCGGAACACCGAGAGCAGGTTTGCGGGAGTCCGAGGCGCAAGGACTAATCTCTACAACTAACTAACCTGACACTAGTCTCTCCTGGAACGCGCCGAATTCGAACGTCGCCACCCTTCGAACCACCTTTTCGACGGATCAGCCGTTCGAATGCCTACCTCATTTAACATGGAGCGCTCATGCGCCAGTACTACGCTATGTGCCAGCAAATCTCATAGAGGGGGTGGGAATGTTTCCACGTGTCCGCCTTGTGTTGTTGCCGATGAGCTGGTCACTTCGGAAATCATTGAACCACTCGGCTGGAAATCATTGAAGAAATCACCAGAAATCAAGAGAAATCACTGGAAATCAAGTGATTTCTATTTTTGGCGATGACTTCCAATAATCTTTGGAAATCGCTAGAAATCACAACGAAACGAAAAGTGATTTCGGAAATCAACAGAGTCATGGATAAGTCAGGGACCACAAAAATTATTTCGCAGTTTCAGCTTTATCATAATAAGAACTATCCCATTGTCGTTGGGCAAAAGTGCGGTGAAAATAGTGTCGCTGAAACTCAAAATATAAACACGTTTCCTCGTGTTTCAACGTGGGTTAATAGTGGGGCGTTTTGAGACGAGTTAGAGCCGGTCAATTTCCTCGTATCTTCCCAGTTTATTTCCATAATTTTCACAATTTATCATTTCTGGGTCAAAGTGTAGGTGTGCATGATGTGATCAATTCATAATTCATAACTGGTAAGTATTAAAATATCGTAAAATTAATCGAAAATATTGATTTGAATTGGTATAGCCTCGCAAAGTTGATCGGATTTCAATAATGTTGTTATTGCGGGTTCATAACCATACTTACAAATTAAATGATAAATTGAACAAACATCTGCACTATTTCCCATCATTTATCGCTGATAAATTTTTCATTATTGCTCACAATCAACGAAGATTATTTCAGACTTTCCCTGGCGGACCATTCGAGAATTTCACAGTCCAAGTCTCCCAGTCTCTGGTTGATGTATCGAATATTAATTTAATTGTACTGAAATAATTTTAAATTGGAATTACTGGATTCAATTAATTTAAATTGCTTCATCTTCTTGTAGATATTTCAACATTATCCGGTACCTTAATACAGGACAGAAATCGAGATGGATCAGACGAAGCCATCTCTGCAGAGCAATGGCTCGTCTGAAAATTTCCTGAAGAAATTAGAGTCTGAGACATCTACTACCGTACCTGTCCATCGTAAAAATATTTTGCAATTCAACAATTCATTGAATCCAATGGCTTTCCAGCATATAACTACTGATACAATAGCTGAATTGGAATCGTTCACCAGGGAAGCAATGGACGCTCTGTTAAAGCCAGATGATGATAGAGCCTGCTTGTACAGCCACTACCACATGTGCCCTGATAAATTCAGATTCACGATTGGTGATAAACAACTATTGATAGGACTTGCTAAATTCGTTAGATCCAAACCCTTAGAGTTATGGAAGTCGTCTATGTCATCACCTGTACGGCAAAATTTTGACATCAAGACATGAGGACTGAAAAGCAGTGGTAAATCAGTTTTCACGAAACCATCGAGTGGAAATTACAAGGAAAATTCACCAATTATACTGCCCAAGGAAAGAATCGATCTCGGGGGAGAGAGAAAATTATTGGCAAATTTGATAGTGAAGACATTTAAGTCAGATGGATTGGAACAAGAAATGACAAAATCATATAAAATTTCAGTAGACAATGTCGATATTCAGATGTCTATATCGGAAAATTATGGGCCAGATGGTAAACCAGAGTCATATGGTTATCAAGTAACGGTTCAATGCTTTTTTTGTAATAAACCCTACCTCAATGAAAAAAGTTGGGGTGATTGGTGGGAAAGGTTCGAAGTGGATCTTAACGAATTATTGAAGGCATGTGAATAATTCTCATAAGAGTCAATCCTTGGAAAGGATTAGAAAAGAAAGTAAACGCAAAAAAAGTTCTATCATCCAAGCCTTCCAGAATACTAAATCGAGGAGAATTTTCGTGTTGGAGACCGTTCAATCTGATGGAGGCTCAGCTTCAGAGGGCCTGATGAGTTCTGGCTTGACGCCAATTCATCATTCATTATATGGCAGTGATGGCAATTGAGTTGAGAGCATTCGGAAAATCTCTGGTGAGAACTCCAGTGAAATCAACCGAATACACGAGGGTGAGTTATGCATGAACTTATCCATTTTTGGTCAATTTAATTTTCAATTTAAGAAAACACCCATTAACAGTAAATAACCAAACAGATATGTTTTTACCGTGGTTTAATAGTAGTCAGCCATCCCGGGGCCGAATTGCCAGGGCTCATATACCGGCCAGGCATCGGCCAGGCGATGGCGAGACTCGGTTTTCAGCCGAGACTCGGTTAATAACAGGATACCGACTGCTGGTTACAGATGCTCGGCCGTTGTTCGTATGGTACATGGCATGCTAATACAGGACATTACGAAATGGCCGCACTTGTGTAGTTCATCTCGTGTTCATGAATAATAGTCAATGTTTCTACTCAGTCAAAAGTTTATTTACTGACGGAGAGATATGTTGGTTGATTCACCGACGCTCAAAATTAATTCTATCAATTAAAAAAGTTCACTGCCCTGATGGTTCATACCCAGAGTCCAACTCTGGGTCGTGTCCAGCAACCCAGTCTGGGTTAGGCAAAAACACAGAGTTGAGGTTAAATGGTGAATTTGAGGGAGATCTAAACGCAGGGTGTACTATGATCTTTTTCCGATTGATGCTGAGTTATTTTAAGCATATAATGATATTGTCGAAGGATGTGGATAATTAAATGAATATGTTTGAACGCTAATGTGCTAGCTCTGGGTAAAATCCAAAAGCCAGACTGATGATTTTTATTCATTAACGAGGTAGCAATGTTGCTGAACAATTCTGGGGATAACTGTATGTTCAGAGCGAACACGGGAGGTGTATTAAAATAAGGGAAAGGGTGGCAACGATTGTTTGAGGGATGAAATGCCAACTCTGGGTCAACGCTCGGTCACAGTTTCCATCCCAGAGTTGTCTTTCTCTTTATTTCATATCTTTTCAATATCGGGAAATAAAACATAGGGGTGAATAAAAAGAATCATTGAACCATTTGAATGATTCTAGGGTCACCTAAACGTGCGGAGGCGACTTGGATTGTATTTAAAGTGAGAAATATCAACTCTGGGTGAACACTAGCCACAGTCTCCATCCCAGAGTTGTCTTTCTCTTTATTCAATATCTTTTTAATATCGGGGAATAAATAATAGGGGTGAAAGAAAAGAATCATTTAATCATTTGAATGATTCCAGTGTCACCTAGAAGTGCGGAGGAGACTCAGGATGTATTTAAAATGAACAATATCAACTTTGGGTCAACACTAGGTCACAGTCCCCTACCCAGAGATGTCTTTCTCTTTATTTAATATCTTTTTAATATCGGGGAATAAAAAATAGCGGTGAATAAAAAGAATCATTTAACCATTTGAATGATTCTAGGGTCACCAAGACGTGCGGAGGCGACTTGGCATATATTTAAAGTGAAAAATATTAACTCTGGGTCAA
>NW_011887773.1:631098-667766 GCF_000806365.1 Fopius arisanus | reverse complement strand
CACTTTAAATATATTCCAAGTCGCCTCCGCACGTCTAGGTGACCCTAGAATCATTCAAATGGTTAAATGATTCTTTTTATTCACCCCGTTTATTTATTTCTCGATATTAAAAAAAAATTAAATATAGAGAAAGACAACTCTAGGATGGAGACTGTGACCCAGGGTTGACCCAGAGTTGGCATTTCATCCCTCAAACAATCGTTGCCACCCTTCCCCTTATTTTAATACACCTCCCGTGGTCGCTCTGAACATACAGTTATCCCCAGAATTGTTCACCAACATTTCTACCTCGTTAATGAATAAAAATCATCTGTCTGGGTTTTGGATTTTGCCCAGAGCTAGCACATTAGCGTTCAAACATATTCATTTAATTATCCATATCCTTCAACAATATCATTATATGCTTAAAATAACTCAGCAACAATCGGAAAAGGATCATAGTACACCCTGCGTTTAGATCTCCTCCAAATTCACCATTTAACCTCAACTCGGTGTTTTTGCTCAACCCAGACTGGGTTGCTGGACACAACCCAGTCTGGGTTCACTCTGGGTTAGCTCTGGGTGCCAACCCAGTCTGGGTTCACTCTGGGTTAGCTCTGGGTGCCAACCATCAGAGTCGTTACACATTAAATCGAAAATTATGATGTTATTCCAATATTCTTTACATTATCAGGGAATTTTTCTATGAAATTTTAGTGTCGAATGCCGGGATCAAAAATATGAAAATTGAATGAGAAGTGGACGATATGAATTTTCTTATCCAAGTAATGAAGAAATTACAGTAAATTCAGTTATATCTCCAACAACATTTTGGATTTTCTGCAATTCATCAGTTTTTCCTTTATGAACAACACGTGAAGGAGTATTCCATGATTCCTTCGATTTTCCTATGTGCATCAGTAGAAAAAATTGCATGGAAAATTTCAATCCAACATTCGTCATCGTGTAATCTGTCTTATAACGCAAATTTCAGATGCGGTGATAGAAAAATTAGGAAAGGAGTGGAATGAGAAGGATTGTCGTCTTCGCCTTTCAAAGTGGTTCTCGGGTGCTGGAGATCGATTCGGCAGACGAGCAAAACGACAGAAGGGAATGTCAAAGTCAGCATGAAGAGGCGAAAAAATTCCAGTTTTGTAAGTTTTGAAAAAAATCGCAAGCTGAAGGACAATTTATGTTTCGAATATTGCAATTGGTAAAAAAGACTCACTATTTTCGAAAACTAAAATTTCCATTTATCTGAGAGTATTCTACAGTAACCAATTGTTCACTTTAATATTATTATTATTACTCATTTTCCGCATTATTATTGTTGCAAAATTAAAAAACAGTTGAATTTAATAACTTAGAATGTAAGAAAGAATTTGTTTAAAAAAATCTAAGCTGTATAAATTATGTTTATGTATCGAAACTAAAAACGGGAAATGTTCCTTTAACTTATGGACATTTTTGAGAATCACTTTTATTTCTTCCTCCATTCCAGAGTATTCTGTCCGGTTGCAGAAAAAAAATACCTCAGACCATAGAAAAAGAATTGATTTTGAAAAATGTCAACTCTATAAATCATAATTTATCTTTTGAAATAGTCGCATCATTTTCAGTTCATCACTTCCTTTTCTCTAGATTTAAGCGCGTTTGTGACTCATCAGATTGATATTAAGTCAGATAATATTATTTAAGATGAGAAATTCATGTGAGAATATAATTCTCCATCTATTAACATCTTCTTCACTGTCTACATTTGCAGAGAATAGTTGTAAGAATTTGAGATTTATTCGGTGAGATAAAAATAGTGGCATTTTTTATAATTCAAACCATTCATTTTCGATGGCATATTTTTTTGTGTAATTCAGACCTTTGCATCTCGATTTCAACAATTAAACATTATATTGTAATTTTCGTCTATTAATCCTCATGATTATTCATTCCTCACAGTATTTTCCGTCACTGATGTGAATCGAATATTTGTGAAAAGAATATTTCTCTAGCGAATATGAAACTGCTACCGAAGGCGATTTCTCATTCCTATTCGCTGGAAAAATATTCTTCGACATACAGACAAAAGATATTTTTTATCACTGCGATCCATGACCAGCACGTGCTGTACTATTGTTAATTGTCGTCTTCTTGAAACCCTCCAGAGTCAAACGGATTCAATTACAAGAAGATATTTCTGATGGTCATTTACATGAACAGACAGAACAATTTAAATTCCCGCGCGTGAAGAAGGATCAGAATCAGAATCAAGCAAGTTCTGGATGGTTATTACGTGATACAAAAGAAATTATGGGAGTAATGGAAACTGCAAAGAGAGATGCGTTTTCGAAAATAAAATACGTGGGAATTAATGTCGATGTGAGTGAGTGTGATAAAAGATTTTGTAAACTGGCAGGGACTCAGAGTAATGATAATAACGATAATGATGAAATATATATAGACAAAGGTAACGTAGAAGAAAATACAGAGAATGGAATCACAGAAAACCCAGAAACAAATGTGATTGACAGTCCAGAAGGAAATAATGAAAATTTGTTACAGGACTTGACAACTCTCTCTGCAGTTCAAGGTGAAATACAATTGAAAGTTTTTGATGCATTAACCATTAAGCTCCATCCACGAAGTGCTTTTGTGGTCGTAAAAGATCGCGCGAATAATGAATTAATTGTAAGAAAGTCGTCAATTTGTAGGCTCTTAAGCAATAACCCATTTAGTTTGAGTACTGATAGGTTACAGAGAGTTAAAGATTCTAAGGTAATGAAAAAGAAGGAGTATTAGCAAAGCAATAAATCGAAGTTCAATGAAGAGAAAAATTTTATTAAGAAATGTGATGAAATTCACATTGGTGATTACTGTATGTTCAAGAAGATTGATAATGCTAATAAGTATTTCATTGGACTTGTATTATGTTTTGTCTATTTAGAGGGAAAGACTTTAAGGAACCAAGAATATTCTAGTTCGTTTGCCTATGTCAAAAACAACCCCAAAGAAATTGGAGTCTTATGTCAATGGTATGATCTAATGACCATGAGAGAACTTGTTCGTGTGCCCATGGACATACATGGTTACATAAATATTGAACAATATCATATGACACTCTCGGGTCCCATTGTCAATGAAAATGGTCTTTAAGTTGAGGAGAATATTCATAAGAAAATTAAAAAACTGTTCTAAATACCTTAAGGATTGATAATGTATTTGTAAATTGTTCCGACGCGGAATGTGTGGAGCGTGCAAACAGGCAAATCTTAGAGCCTTCGGGAATTCCCCTTTGGGTCGTTCCCCCATTAAAAATTCTCTGTCTTCTTGTTTTCCAAAATTCTTACATTTTCCCCAACACCTCCATCAGTCCAACCATAAAGGTGAAGACAGGGTAAATTAAAGTTTTGCGTTTATGGTTCACATTTGGTGATCAAATGTATAGATTTTACCATTTTACCACTTTTCATTTTCATGTTCTTTATGCCTTTATGGCTGGGCCAATCCTCACACCAACTTTCCTCAGTCTGCCATTTATGATCCCTCACAAAAACTGAGTAATTCCCCTCACCTAGCATCGCCTTTCCTGACCCTCGGGCCCTTTGGGCCTCATCCTCCATATTCTAAGTTCCTCCTATTTTTATTTTCCTCCGTGAAAATTCCTCCAATCAAATTGCCTTCCCAGTTCGTAAGTAACCAATCACGTCTCTTTTCATTCATCCCCCGCCCTTGCAGAATTTCCATTTCACATTTCCTTACTTTCCAAACAGACAGTTGCGAAAACGAGTTCATTGTGAACACATCAACCTTTTCCTACTTGCGAGTTCTCATCCATCAATTTTGTACATCTCTGTGTTGAGAATAATATAGTTTCATTTTCATATCAGTGTTTGTGTTAATCAATTATTTGCATAGACAATTCGCCTTCCTACTGTTCGTGTAAAAAATAGCTCTCTACCCGAACATTTTATGGTCCTTCGAGCCGGATACTGAATCAGCAAGTGGAAACTTACAAGTGCCTTTCGCTAAATCGACATATTGTTGTTGAAATACAGACACAGTGACGGATCATTGCAATTCATGCAATAAAGACATCTCTTATTCACATATCATTGGATATGACAGTCAGCATATAGTGCTAATTGTGAACCATACTGAATGAGTGTCGCACATTCGCCTCCAAGAAAAACTTCGGCTATTCCTAATATTGAGGTAACAATGGCCGATTCAATCAGTACCCTTAGAAGGGAACGTGGAAACATCCAGGGGGCAATTAGAAATTTCCAAGCTCTTGTGGATACATACAATGCCGAGAGAGTGGAAGAACGCATACCAGAGAAAATCCAAGCTGCTTGGGAAGGACTCAAGAAAAGGTATGAACCATTTGAGGCCATACAAAACAAAATTGAAGAATTGGATGAATTAGAATCACCAAGGCGCTTCGAAGTTCAAGCAATGTACGATGAGGCTCATGGAGAGGCATTGAGAATTCTGACACCTGCAAACCCACCGTCAGCAAACAACTTGAACCAATCACTCGGATCGGAAACATCGAATCAAGTGTCAGGATTATGGTCACGATTACCAGTAGTTGATTTTGGTAAATTCAACGGAAACGTTGAGAAATGGCCTATGTTTTATGACGCCTTCATGGCAACCATCGATAAACACGCATTATCGCCAGTGGAAAAGCTACAGCATTTAAGAACTCATCTGGAAGGGCCAGCTGCAGAGGCGATTTCTTCACTGAGGACCACGGATGCCAATTACTTTACAGCACTAGACATATTAAAGGAAAAATTCGAAGATAAAGAGAAAATAATTTTTAGCCACTGGCAACGGCTTGTTGCACATCCACGTCCACAAAGAGACACGCCTCAATCACTGAGTAAGCTGATCGATACATTTAACCAACATTTAATGCAATTGAAGAATCTGGGCGAAAACGTTGAAGGTTGGGACATTCCTCTGGTGCACTTACTCTTGTCAAAAATCAGTTCTTACACAGCAAGTCATTGGGACTTGCACCGAGCTGCCCAAAAGAATTGCCCAAATACACTGAGCTATTGGCCTTCTTGAAGAAACGATCCAAGTGTTCAAGGCCAACTAACGATCAAGAGAGTAGCTTCATACGCCCTCGACGAGATAAACAAACGTTCATAACCACTGCAGTGACAAACGAAGTGAAGTGCAGGATGTGTATGGAAAATCAGGATGTGTATGGGGCATTATGAGGTGCCCCAAATTTAAGCAACTCACGCCTAAGCTTAGATACAAGGAGGCAAAGAGAATCAACCTGTGCATTAACTGCCTGTCACCAGGACACACAGTCACCAGATGCAATTCGCGTGGTTGCTCAATATGTCAAGAAAGACATAATACACTCCTGCATAGAACAGAAGACAACGCGGAGGACATCCAGAAGGAAGCTCTGACCCCAACGAGCTCTACAAATCGTTCAAATAGTTCAGCATGACTAGAAGGCCATCAATCGTCAGGATGTTCTCCAAATCACACATCTCTCATTGTTAATGCGTCAACTTGCGAGCTCATGGTCACTGCCAAGATAAAGGTAATGAAGAATGATAATGAATTCATAAATTGTCGCACACTACTCGACAGCTGCTCCACTACAAATCTGATCACAGAAAGGCTAGCCACAGTACTAGGTCTCCATCGGAAAAAATTTTTGGCATCCATTGGAGGATTGCATAATCTCCTAACAAAAACTCAGCAAATAGTAACTACCACTATAAAATCGCGAATCAATGATGAGAAAAGAAAATTGACATTTTTGATCATTCCCAGCATCTCAGAGACTGTACCTGGTCAACCACTCGACAGAGATAAAATAAGAAAACCAAATCATCTGAAACTTGCTGATCCAGATTTCTTCTGTCCAGCACCTATTGACATGTTAATCGGAACAGGGACCACTATTGGACTTTTAGGAACTGATAAGATGCGATTATCTCCCAAAGATCAACCAGAGCTCTATTTATTAAGAACTTCTCTGGGATGGGTGATCGGAGGGGGAGCACCCACTTCTAATCCCAAACAAAACCATTCATGCCATGTCACGACCACCAAGGCTTCAGAGTTCGAATTGGCTAGATTCTGGGAGATTGAAGAACCAGTATCCACTACTGTGCCCACAGATACAGAAACTATTGCCGAACAACATTACAAAAATCACGTCACTCGCAATTCCACAGGAAGATACATTGTCACGCTACCATTCAACAATAACATTGGTAGACTCGGAGAATCGCGATCACGCGCATACAATCGCTGGAAATCATGTGAAAGAAACTTGAAATTAAATCCAGAACTTGCTCAGCAGTACAATGGAGTTCTCCAGGAATACATTGACCTAGGACACATGGAGGAAGTAAGTCCCTCTTCACTAGTCGATTACGGATATTACTTGCCACATCATGCAGTGTTCAAAGAAGGCAGCCTCACGACAAAAGTTAGAGTAGTCTTTGATGGGTCAGCCAAAACACATACTGGAATCTCGTTGAATGAGACGCTGTATGTTGGACCAACTATTCAGGATGACATTTTTGCATTACTCATACGATTCCGCATCCATTATTTTGTCGTGACCGCTGACATTGAAAAAATGTACAGGCAAGTTCTCGTGAGGCCAGAAGATCGGAAGTATCAACGGATTTTGTGGCGTAATGATGACGGACCTGTACGAACCTTTCGACTCAATACTGTGACTTTCGGCCTCTCAGCAGCACCATATCTAGCAATTAGGTCAATTCACCAGCTGGTTGAAGATGACGGCCATTTATACCCGATTGGCGTTCAAGCCTTGAAGAACGATTGTTATGTAGACGATTTGATATCAGGAGCAGACACGAGGCAAGGAGCCATCGCTATCCAGCAAGAGGCTGAGCGTCTTGTCCAAGGGGAGGCTTCAAGTTTCGTCAATGGGCCTCCAATGATCCTTTACTGCTTCAAGAAGTTACACCCGATGATATCAATCGCCATTTACTACTGGGAGACTCCAAGACATTGAAAACCTTGGGGCTTGCTTGGAACTCTACGATGGACTCAATCCAATATTTCGTGAAATCCTCAACCGATGTGCCAATAACGAAAAGAGTTATCCTCTCCGAAACAGCAAAATTATTCGATCCACTAGGTCTACTATCACCTGTTGTCATTATAGCAAAAACATTCATCCAAAAACTCTGGGAGTTGAAGGTTCACTGGGACACACCACTGCCACCAGATATTCAGGAGGAATGGAGTAATTATTACAAAGAATTACCACTTGTTCAAACGATCAAGTTCCCACGCGGAGTGCGAATCAAAGAAGCTATTGAGCTACAGCTCCACGGATTTTGCGATGCTAGTCGAGCAGCGTATGGAGCCTGTGTCTATCTAAGATCAAAGGATAAAGATGGGAATATCAGTGTCAGCCTTTTGTGTGCTAAGTCCAGAGTTGCTCCACTCAAAAAGCAAACAATTCCACGGTTAGAATTGTGCGGTGCCTTACTCCTAACGACTCTAGTTGACAATTTGAAAAGATGCATTCACCACCGAATTGATCGAATATGTTATTGGACGGACTCCACTGTCGTTCTGCACTGGTTAAATACTTCTTCAAATACATTGCCTGTATTTCTAAGCAACAGAGTCATGAATATTCAGGAAAAAACCAACATCAGTAATTGGAAGCACGTGAGGACTCATGAGAATCCAGCAGATCTGGTGTCTCGAGGACAGGTTCCCTCAGAGTTCATAAAACCATCACTTTGGCTGATGGGAGCACCCTGGCTAGCATCTGAAGAAACCACCTGGCCTAATTTACAACTCGAATTCTCATTATCAGCGCCCGAAGAAAGGAAGCCGAAACTTAGACCAGCCAGGGTATGCCTCGCCATTTCTCATAGCACAAACGGGAAAATCTCACGACAAGGAAACGCTCTTACCTGGTATTCATCGATGAAAAAACTCCAACGAATAATCGCACATTGCCTCAGACTGAAAAATCGCAAAACTGGTCCAATGGCAGCTGAAGAATTGGAGGCTGCTCTTCAGGCAATCATTTATTGGGTACAAGAAGAAACTTTCGCCCCGGTGATCAGAGCATTACGTCAAGATGTTAAATCTCCAACTCAGCAATCAGAATTGGCAAAATTCAATAAGCTCAGTCCCTTTCTGGACAAACGGGGACTCTTACGAGTTGGTGGTCGATTAAGAAATGCTCAGTTTCCATTTTCCCAACGTCATCCTCTCATCTTGCCGAAACGTCACCATGTTACCAGACTCATCATCGAAAATGAGCACATCGAGCATCTACACGCTGGATCGCAGGCCACACTCTATGCTACTCGTCGTCGATTTTGGCCACTCAATGGAAGAAATGTAACTCGACAAATTGTCTGCAGTTGCGTTAAATGTATTCGTCACAAGCCCCCGTCAATTGATTATATCATGGGGAGCTTACCAACGGCTCGTGTAACAGAGTCTCGTCCCTTCTCTAACGTCGGAGTCGACTATTGCGGACCTTTTTTCATAAAGGAAAGGAAATTCCGTAACAAGGGCCGAGTGAAGATTTGGGTCGCAGTTTTTGTATGCCTCGCCGTGAAGGCCATATATTTGGAAGTCGTCAGCGATCTCTCCGCCGAAACATTTATTGCTGCCCTACGTCGATTCGTCGCACGGAGAGGTATGTGCATCAATCTATATTCTGATAATGGAACAAACTTCGTGGGAGCAAATAATGAACTTACAGAAATCTATGCATTTCTCAAGAATGAAGAAAATCGAGCCAAAATCGAAAATTACACTTCATCAAAATCGATCCAATGGCATTTCATACCACCTCAGTCACCTCACTTTGGAGGTCTGTGGGAGGCTGCAGTTAAATCATTCAAGCATCATTCGAAACGCATAGTGACAGATGAACTTTTGAGTTTCGAAGCCTTCAACACACTCGTCATCGAAATAGAAGGGGTTTTGAATTCACCGCCAATTACACCAATTTCATCAGATCCGAACGATGTTATTGCCCTCACGCCTGGACATTTTCTGATCGGAGACTCTGTAACGAATCTTCGCGGCCCCGATTTCTCACAAACTCCAACCAATCGATTATCATCCTGGCAGCATATTCAGAAACTTAAGCAAGACTTTTGGAGTCGGTGGCACCGAGAATACATAAGCGAACTAAGTCTGCGATCAAAATGGGTTAAGGGAGAACACTTCATCAAAGAAGGCACCATAGTTCTGATAAAAGAAGACAATCTACCAGCACAACAATGGGCCCTAGGCAGAGTCATCCACACTCATCCAGGCAATGACAACATCATTCGAACTGTGACATTGAAAACAGCCAAGGGGATATTTGATCGCAACGTCAAGAAGCTCGCGCCCTTACTGTATAACGACGAACGAGATGAAAAACGTGTCAATTAATATAGTTCTAGATTACCGACTATAAGATTTTCAATTGCTCCTCAATATTTTGTAGCAGGGGAGTATGTTCCGACGCGGAATGTGTGGATCGTACAAACAGGCGAATCTTAGAGCCTTCGGGAATTCCCCTTTGGGTCGTTCCCCCATTAAAAATTCTCTGTCTTCTTGTTTTCCAAAATTCTTACATTTTCCCCAACACCTCCATCAGTCCAACCATAAAGGTGAAGACAGGGTAAATTAAAGTTTTGCGTTTATGGTTCACATTTGGTGATCAAATGTATAGATTTTACCATTTTACCACTTTTCATTTTCATGTTCTTTATGCCTTTATGGCTGGGCCAATCCTCACACCAACTTTCCTCAGTCTGCCATTTATGATCCCTCACAAAAACTGAGTAATTCCCCTCACCTAGCATCGCCTTTCCTGACCCTCGGGCCCTTTGGGCCTCATCCTCCATATTCTAAGTTCCTCCTATTTTTATCTTCCTCCGTGAAAATTCGTAAATATTCGTTTGATCAAATAAAAGAAAATGTTCTCATTCAATTACAATTCTCTATACCGTCACTGTCCCAATTCATGCACGAGTCCCGATTCGTAGACGCAGTGCGCTCTCGCGAGACAATTTGTAATAAATTAAACTCGCGGCATCATAAACGTGCAATATTTTCTGCGAATCAACAAGCGGGATTATTTTGTTATCAGTTGCAAGCTTCCTCCAAATCAAACGACCCGCTGAAAAGTTGGAAAAATCATTTTTCTTGAGAGCTGTCTCAGATTTCCTGTCTAATCGATGTTGTGGAACGTGTAGTGGTTAAAATCGCCTCAGGTTGCATAAGGGTGAAACAATAAAATGTAAGTATAAAATTGATATTTATCGGTTCGTAATAATTAAGGGGACATTTCAGAACGAAAGCAGAAACAAAAGAATGAAAAAGCATGATTTTGTGTAAAAGAAAACATAAAATTTAGCAACTGGGTCATTGAAATTTGACGTTGTACCAGTTGATAGACGATTATATTCTGAACTTCTAACCTCAATTTTTGTTTTCTTTTATTCTCATTGCTATTGCAATTTTTTCTCCCTCTTCGTTTAAAAATGAAAATGGTGAGAAGAGAACAAACAGTGGAATTAAATTTTTAAAAAGGCATGTAAGAAGAAATGATAAATTTTAAAAACTTTCAGGACTAAGACTAGAAAGGACAAATTACGTGCTCCAAGTTACACAAATGAGGCATTACAACAAGCTCTCAAGGCTGTACGGGCCGGAATGGCCCTTGGATCGGCAAGCAAACAGTTTAACATTCCCAAATCAACATTATTTTTGAAGAACAAGGGCATTTCCAAGCCTGTATTAAAAAGACCAGGTCCTGCGAGTATATTAGGGGAAGTTACTGAGAAGAAACTCGTCGAGTGGGCTCTATACATGAGTGAACAGGGACACCCTATTATCAAGGATCAACTGTTGAATTCTGTCCAACGACTTATGAAATCGACAAAAATGAACAACATTTTCACTAATGATTGTCCTGGAAGGCATTGGTATGAGGGTTTTATGAAACGCCATCCAGAAATCAGTGAAAGAATGTCGCAGAATATGATGTATCGTCGAGCTGAAGTCACTGAGGAGAGAATTCGCCAGTGGTTTCAAAAGCAAAAAAATTATTTGCTTGAGAAAGATTTATTGGATATCCATGGATCACGGATCTTCAATTGCGATGAATCGTCGTTCGCTCTCTGTCCACCCGGGCAAAAAGTTCTGACAAAAACAGGTGATCGATCTACATATAACATCGTAAAGAATGACGATAAGGAATGTCGCACTGTACTGTTTTGTGGAAACGCCGATGGCCAACTCTTGCCACCCATGATAATGTTCAAGTACGTTCGCATACCCTCCACTGTTGCATCTCTTATGCCTAAAAACTACACGATTGGTCGCTCAGACACTGGGTGGATGACGGCAACTTCTTTTTTGGACTGGATACGTAATTCTTTTCATCCTTGGCTCATCGAAAATAAAATTCAACTTCCAGTTGTCTTGTTTGTGGATGGACACTCATCTCACCTGACTCTTGAGCTGAGTGATTGGTGTCGGGAGAATAGCATAGAAGTTATCGCACTTTACCCCAATTCTACTCATATTCTTCAGCCTCTAGACGTCGCAGTTTTTCATCCATTGAAGGCGGCCTGGAAAAAAGTAGTTCCAGAATGGAGGCTCGCCAATGGCGGTGATAAATTGAAAAATGAGCATTTTGGAGGTGTTCTGAAGCAAGCTATTGAGAAATTGAACTGGGAAGAACTTCTCAGCAGTGGATTCCGTGCCACAGGTCTGCATCCATTCAACCCCGAGGCAATCAACTACGCAAAACAACTGAATCAAACACAACGGCAACTATTGGAGGAATCCGCTGTTCCAACACAGCAGACACAGACGAATCCTATTCAACTCTGGGAAGAAAACATTCCCAGCTCACTTCTTGAGAGTTTCAAACTCGTAGCTGACGACGAGGAATGGTCAGGAGATATCTCTCAGAAGGGCCTTTTCCAGATCTGGAGAAAAATCCGCAATATTCACAGACGCAATGACTTTAAAAGCCCGTCTACACCTTCAGCACGAGAGGACAGTGAGGAAAACTTCAATTCACAGAAGGTATTTACTTGCTCATAGTCAGGTAATTAATTATAATTATTTGATTAATTTTTCCAACTATCATGATGAATTTCGTATACAATTAATTTTCGTCCACGTTCAATATGTGCCACTTCAAATTTAGAAAAATCATATTGGAATTAATAATTACTTGTTAACTATTTAGAATTTTATTTCTACAATTTTGATAAGAAATTTTTCAATCTATTGATAATCATGTATTTGTTTAATAAATCATAAACGTTTTTAATAAATCAAACCAATTCAGACTTGGAGTTATTATGAAATTTATTTTCTACTCGACTGTCTCCTATTATTTCTTTACAGATTAATGATGATGCAAATTGTAGTTCGTTCTCTGCCGAAGCTTCTCAACCTCCAGACATCGACGATACACAAATCTCTTTCCAGGGCATTTTTGACGATTTCGAAAATGTCCCCGAAGGCCTGATCTTTCGTTTTTCTGAGGAAGGGATTCTATTACCTGATAATGATTTCCCAAATTCAAAACGTGCAATTGAAGATCTCAATTGCTGCTTTGGAGATGAACTCAACAATAATTGTCTCTCAGAGGACAATCACAATGGCCACCCACTGGCTCAAACGGTTACTTTCGAAAATTTTAATTGTGGCGATGAAGTATCTCACACTGAGCACAAAAAAAATAAAAATTGTGAAAATGCCACAGAATCTGTGTCTACGTCAGACGCAGCTCGTGAAGAGGGGCAAAATCAATCAACTCAATTAATAGAAAAATCAAAAGATAAACCTACCGAGAATTCTACATCTTCAGATAGTGCTGACATTAATCACTTGGAGGATAATGTGGATAATCGCCTATCGCCAAAGCAATTAGTTGAGATCAAATGCTCAATTTTAAATTTCCCATCTCCACTCAAAAAAGCTGTTCATTGGCCCACTGTTACCAAAAAACCGGCTCCTCCAGCCCTGCCGAAGGAGACACCACCATCAGCAGTAACGGGCGACGCTTGGAATAATTTCTACAGAGTGAAACTTAATAAGAAGAAAGAAGAAAGGGAAATTATTGAGAAGAAAAAAGCAGAACGACTGGCGAGACGTGAATTAAAGGCTCAGGAGATGGAAATTAGAAACAAAGCTCGTGCCTTAAAGAAAGAAAAGAATTTGGACTTGAAGAAAAAGAGGGAAACTGTTAAGGCTGCTAAACCTAAGATAGAGTCCTAATGTTTCTGTTACTAAAAATATTATAATAGATACTGGCATAATAAAACCAATTTTTCATATTGTAATTAGCTTAGGTTTCATGTTTATCTAAATTAGTTGCCTTCAATTCACTTCGTCTAGGAACTGGGACCGAAGCGTGCAAAAACACCGTCATGTTGTTTTTGGCCGTGCAAGAACTGGGACATAGAGGCTCTCATTTAGTTTTCCATTAATTCAATAAACTTCTACGTTTTCTTTGTTTTTTTGTGTGCTTCTCTATTCCGAAGATACTGGGAATGATTTTCAAAATTTGCAGTTACATTTTCGCCCAAAAAAAATGAAATGATAAGGAATTTTTCAACGAGTTGTCCTTCGGCGTGCATCAACTGGGACAGTGACGGTATTTGGGAGTAGTAAATATGAATTATTAGAATCGATGATTTCTAAAGTGACTTCTCGAAATCAAGAAATCATTGAAAAACAACAGAAATCATGATTTCCAATTCTGATCGAGAAATCGCAGAAATCATTGGAGAAATCACAGGAAATCAGTGAATGCCAGAAATCACTGAGCCACCAAAATGAGAAGTGACCAGCCCCTCGGTTGTTGCCTGTCTCCAGGCCTCCTAACACCCTAAGCACTCGGGCCCCAGTCCTCACACCCTTCGACGATTCGAAAGATTTCCGGAAAGGGTCGAGATAGGAGATAAGAGAACCGAAGTATCCAAAATTTAGTTTAATGTGCGAGATTCGCAAAAATCCCGTTGCAGATCTTACCCGAACTATACACCACAAGGCGGGCAGAGAGAGCATGCCGAGAGAGGAGCTAACCTCATCCCCGAGAGCGAAGGTGGCAATGCACGGATTTAGGAGCTTCCAAGAGGCTCTAGAGAGCTTGACCACACAGTGGTCCGCACTGGGAGTCAGCCGAAGCGGCTCTGTCGAGTGAGTGAGGCACACCGCGTCATATGCCCAGTATACCCACTCTCGGCAGACAGCGAGAGGAACTGTTGGGTGCCAGAACACTCTGCCCTTGCCAGTGGCGCGGATATCCCCGAGGGCCTAGTCACTTCTCATTTTAGTGGTTCAGTGATATCTGACATTCACTGATTTCCTGTGATTTCTCCAATGATTTCAGCGATTTCTCAATCAGAATTGGAAATCATGATTTCTGTTGATTTTCAATGATTTCCCTGATTTCTGGTATTTTTCAATGATTTCTTGTTTTCGAGAAGTCACTTTAGAAATCATCGTTTCTAATAATTCATATTTACTACTCCCAAATATGGAGAATTGTAATTGAATCAGAACATTTTCTTTTATTTGATCAAACGAATATTTAAAAATACAATTTCAATCCTTAAGGTATTTAGAACATTTTTTTAATTTTCTTATAAATATTCTCCTCAACTTGAAGACCATTTTCATTGACAATGGGACCCGAGAGTGTCATATGATATTGTTCAATATTTATGTAACCATGTACGTCCATGGGCACACGAACAAGTTCTCTCATGGTCATTAGATCATACCATTGACATAAGACTCCAATTTCTTTGGTGTTGTTTATGACATAGGCAAACGAACTAGAATATTCTTGGTTCCTTAAAGTCTTTCCCTCTAAATAGACAAAACATAATACAAGTCCAATGAAATACTTATTAGCATTATCAATCTTCTTGAACATACAGTAATCACCAATGTGAATTTCATCACATTTCTTAATAAAATTTTTCTCTCCATTAAATTTCGATTTATTGCTTTGCTAATACTCCTTCTTTTTCATTACCTCAAAATCTTTAACTCTCTGTAACCTATCACTACTCAAACTAGATGGGTTATTGCTTAAGAGCCAACAAATTGAGGACTTTCTTACAATTAATTCATTATTCGCGCGATCTTTTACGACCACAAAAGCACTTAGTGGATGGAGCTTAATGGTTAATGCATCAAAAACTTTCAATTGTATTTCACCTTGAACTGCAGAGAGAGTTGTCAAGTCCTGTAACAAATTTTCAGTATTTCCTTCTGGACTGTCAATCACATTTGTTTCTGGGTTCTCTGTGATTCCATTCTCTGTATTTTCTTCTGCGTCAACTTTGTCTATATATATTTCATCATTATCGTTATTATCATTACTCTGAGTCCCTGCCAGTTTACAAAATATTTTATCACACTCACTCACATCGACATTAATTCCGACGTATTTTATTTTCGAAAACGCATCTCTCTTTGCAGTTTCCATTACTCCCATAATTTCTTTTGTATCACGTAATAACCATCTAGATCTTGCTTGATTCTGATTCTGATTCTTCTTCACGCGCGGGAATTTAAATTGTTCTGTTTGTTCATGTAAATGACCATCAGAAATATCTTCTTGTAATTGAATCCGTTTGACTCTCTGGAGGGTTTCAAGAAGACTACAATGAACAATAGTACAGCACGTGCTGGTCATGGATCGCAGACGCTTGAAAAAACTCTCACATGGCTGACTACTGTTGAGCCACGGTAAAAACATATCTGTTTGGTTATTTACTGTTAATGGGTGTTTTCTTAAATTGAAAATTAAATTGAGCAATGAATAGGCATTGATCTCCTTGCATAAGTATGCATTCGGAGAGATGAAATTTTCGGAGATTTTATACTCAGCTTTATTACGCAGCCACGAGCTCCAACAACGCAAAATAAAGATACAGTACCAGCTGTTATACACGCGTTGAAGAGGTGGCATGTCTTCCTCTAAAAATGCAGTCAGGAACAGTCTTATCATTTCTAAATAGAGTATCGTTCCGTCGCTATTGGGAACATATTGTCGAAGTAAATCGGTGACTCTAACATGACTAATTTTTTCTACCGATGGATAATTCATTTTATCCTTTAAAGATGTCTTTTTCTGTCAAGCAGTGCTTATCCTTCGACACAGTTTCCATTAAAATCTGTAAGTCACCTCTGGATACTAAAAAATCGCCCATCGGTAGGAGTCCGGAATGTTTTAGTAAGCGTACTCGCCACTTGGCTCCGAGATGGATGGTATCTTGGATTGGAATTATCGCGGGCTCAACATTCGTGTGAAAAAACGGCATGGCCGATGTTTTTTTGTGAGAATCTGTATAGTAATTATCGTCCAATCCGAATTGGCTCACAATTCGCATTGCCTTCAGTAATCTTGGATCTCCATCCGAGGACACTCCCAGTACTGAGATATCCTGCTCCTTCAAACAGTCAATGATATAAGTCCAGCGAGCGATAACTTGGTCACTATTGAATTTATTATCAGTGCCCAATAAACAGAGACAGAATGTCGGGGCACCATACGCCATCGGTTTAGCAATTACTACATACGCTAAACTTGAAATAATACAATTTTGGAAACTTTCTTCAATTTTGGACGCAGATGTGGCTTCATAAACTCCTGAATGTGGTTCAGTCTATGATCATTCAACGGGAGTACAAAACCAACTAATTGGTTTAATTGACTATCGTATTGTACTCGTCCCGTTATCCGTGTAACGGCCTGACTTAACCACACTATTGATGGTAAATTTCTGGACGTCAGAAATGGTTTCAATTCTACAGCTCTAATAGCTCCCTCATTAATATCACACGTCGTTTCACAAATAAATCTACTTATTGTTTTCAGAGAAGGAATTGATAGATTAGCGTATAAAGTTTCGTAAAGCATTCTCCCTCCGATCATAAATAAGTACGTACAGAAAAGCTTCATCGCCTGATCGTATCGGTTACCCTGTTTTTTAACTTTAGATTGTTCTACAGAGTTTTGGAATAATTTTGTCGAAAATATTGAGTGTGATTGCTCAGCTGTCATAGCCTCAATATTGGTATTCTTTGAGCTCTGAGCTTCGATAAAATTCGTAAGAGTTTCACTTAATTTTCTCTTCTGTTGTATTAAAACTTGGATTGTATTTAGAACTGGAAAAAAAGAAGTGATCAAACTTTGACTTGCACCGATATATGAGAATAATTTTTTCTTATTACGTACAGCCCTCGAATGTGTTGAATGGCGAACTTTCCAAATTGCGTCTTTCTCGAGATAGCTCGTTCGACAACTATCTCGAATTACTGTTCCCCCGGTTATGCATAATCATTGAGCAAATCGAGAGATGCGCTGATCAGTCCTGGGGAACATGAGGTTTCTTTTGGCGTTAAGGGAGTAGAACTTTCTGTGAAGCTTTCGGAAGAACTCTGATGTGACTTTGGGGGCTTATGGAGTTCAACTCGAAATTATAAGAAATGAGGGAAAATTAGTCAACAAATCATAAAACTGTCCACAGAATTGAAAAATGGATAAGTTCATGCATAGCTCACCCTCGTGTATTGGGTTGATTTCACTGGAGTTCTCACCAGAGATTTTCCGAATGCTCTCAAGTAAATTGCCATCTCTGCCATATAATGAATGATGAATTGGCGTCAAGCCAGAACTCATAAGGCCCTCTGAAGTCGGTCTCCAACACGAAAATTCTCATCGATTTAGTATTCTGGAAGGCTTGGATGATAGAACTGTTTTTGCGTTTACTTTTTTTCTAATCCTTTCCAAGGATTGACTCTTATGAGAATTATTCACATGCCTCCAATAATTCGACAAGATCCCCTTCGAACCTTTCCCACCAATCACCCCAACTTTTTTCATTGAAGTAGTGTTATTACAAAAAAAGCATTGAACAGTTGCTTGATAACCATATGACTCTAGTTTACCATCTGGCCCATAATTTCTCGATATAGACATCTGAATATCGACATTGTCTACTGAAATTTTATGTGATTTTGTCATTTCTTGTTCCAATCCATCTGATTTAAATGTCTTCACTATCAACTTTGCCAATAATTTTCTCTCTCCCCCGAGATCGATTCTTTCCTTGGGCAGTATAATCGGTGAATCTCCTTGTAATTTCCCCTCGATGGTTTCGTGAGTACTGATTTACCACTGCTTTTCAGTCCTGATCTCTTGATGTCAATATTTTGCCGTACAGGTGATGACATAGACGACTTCCAAAACTCTAAGGGTTTGATCTAACGAATTCAGCAAGTCCTATCAATATGTGTTTATCACCAATCATGAATCTGAATTTATCAGGGCACATGTGGTAGTGGCCGTAAAAGCAGGCTCCATCATCATCTGGCTTTAACAGAGCGTCCATTGCTTCCCTGGTGAACGATTCCATTCCAGCTATTGTATCAGTAGTTATATGCTGGAAAGCCATTGGATTCAATGAATTGTTGAATTGCAAAATATTTTTACGATGGACAGGTATGGTAGTAGATGTCTCAGACTCTAATTTCTTCAGGAAATTTTCAGACGAGCCATTGCTCTGCAGAGATGGCTTCGTTTGATCCATATCGATTTCTGTCCTGTATTAAGGCACCGGATAATGTTGAAATATCTACAAGAAGATGAAGCAATTTGAATTAATTGAATCCAGTAATTTCAATTAAAAATTATTTCAGTACAATTAAATTAATATTCGATACATCACCCAGAGACTGGGAGACTTGGACTGTAAAATTCTCGAATGGTCCGCCAGGGAAAGTCTGAAATAATCTTCGTTGATTGTGAGCAATAATGAAAAATTTATCAGCGATAAGTGATGGGAAATAATGCAGAAGTTTGTTCAATTTATCCTTTATCATTTGCGAGGCTATACCAATTCAAATCAATATTTTCGATTAATTTTACGATATTTTAATACTTATTAGTTATGAATTATGAATTGATCACATCATGCACACCTACACTTTGACCAAGAAATGATAAATTGTGAAAATTATGGGAATAAACTGGGAAGATACGGGGAAATCGACCAGCTCTAACTCGTCTCAAAACGCACCACTATTAACCCACGTTGAAACACGAGGAAACGTGTTTATATTTTGAGTTTCAGCGACACTATTTTCACCGCACGTTTCCCTAACGACAATGGGATAGTTCTTATTATGATAAAGCTGAAACTGCGAAATAATTTTTGTGGTCCCTGACTTATCTATGACTTCTTTGACTTCCGAAATCACTTTTCGTTTCGTTGTGATTTCTCGCGATTTCCAAAGATTATTGGAAGTCATCACCAAAAATAGAAATCACTTGATTTCCAGTCATTTCTCTTGATTTCTGGTGATTTCTTCAATGATTTCCAACCGAGTGGTTCAATGATATCCGAAGTGACCAGCCCCTCGGTACAAGCTCAGTTAGAATTCGGAAATGTGTACTTTGCCCCCCCGGAGAGAAAAAAAAATATTTCCGATTGTTAAAAACATTTTAGCAATCGGAAATGCAGATCCTTCATTTAGATCATTCCAATTCAATATGGTCAAGAAGTGATAACTAGCTGTTGTACTAAGCGTATGGTAGTCTAGTCTGAAATATAAGATATTTGCACCTATCATACTTACTATTCCTCTAATACGTTCAAAGTGAGTAGAATAGACATAAGTATGTAGTCTATCAGTTGTCTAGTTTTTGAGGACCTTTACAAAAGTAAATGCACTTAGCCTCAAATGTGTAGACATCAGTGCACGCCGATATATACATCCATTCCACCATGAATGTTAATTTCCGTAAAGATGCGTCTCTTCACCAGATAACGTCATGGCAATTACCAAAAATCAGTCAGTCGGCAAATTGTAATGAAGTCGAGATAATCAGCAACTGTGAAAGTACTCGTGATGCTCATTTTGTGGAGACGGCTCAAATCGATGAACCTAGTCGAACACTATCCGAAAATAAAGTTCACCAAAGTCATTGTGGTAACGTTAGTAGAGGTGATTTTTCTGAAAATGCTGGCCGAAATACCATGAATAATGAATCTGTTGATGAAAATCAATTAAACTGTATTAATAGTTATTCCAATTTTTATAAAATTGTCTGCAGATATTGCACATACAAATGCATGTATTTATTGCGTCCTACGTGTCATCTCTACGAACGAAAATCACATGACGCGCTTTTCGTCAAGATAGCTGTTCTAGTTATACCTGTAGCATCTAAGTCTTCTCGATTACGTTTTCTATTGTTTAACTGAATAATTTAAAAGGCAACAATGTCTTCGATTATCAAATAGTTGTTTTAATTGATACGATTCGCATACAAAGAATTAAAATAATTGTCAATTTGTTGAATAAGAGGAGATTTATCTTACGTGCGAGCCCGTATTACTGGTTTTTCACATGCTTTATATATCGTCGACACGGTATCTGTTATGATACTACTAGGCAATCATGCACGCTGTCGCGCGCTCTGCCTCTAAGGGAGCGCTGCATCGCCCAATAATCTCATCGGAGTTATGGAAATGATCAATCGTTCCTTCGACGAATAGGAAAACGAATAAAAGTTTGACAATGAAAACAATCATTCATTGTCAATCTCTTTTATAATAAAAAATTATGATACAGGGATTTGACAAGTTAAAAAAAAATAGTAAAAAATACGCAATTTATAATTGCACTCTACTGGATCGACTGACAGCTAGACCCAATGGTGAGTTGTGAATTTTTCATGATTTTTCTGTATGCTTAGTGAATTCGTTTCAATCAATATCGCAATGTTGTGCCCTTCAACCATTTTTCCTCTTCTTTTTTCTTTCTCTCTTTATAACCATGCGAGTGATGCCTGCGACGCAAATTTCATGGCAAATTTTTACATATTTTAAGATAACAAGATAGAACTTCAACACAAAGTTGCTTTCGACAGATTGTCCACCCTGCGCTTAATGTGAAGGAACTTGAATCATTTAAATAGAGATTTTGCTTTGATACACCAGTTCGTTGTTTAGGTTCTATACTAATAGCGGGCTGGGTCTACACTAAATTGGACAATTTATGCAATCTTAGCAATGCCTCTAAGCTAATCTTGGATCAGCACCGGTTTACAGTATTGTGTGAGGGCTGGAAACGCCACATTGGTCCATACTTCAGTAATCTCGTTTTGGCCGAAACACGGTTACCAAGATTGGCCTGGTGTGACATTTCCAGGTTGTGCCTGGCCAGGGATAGTGGTAAAAACCAACCTTGCTAAAGACTGACCAGTTTTGGATTCAGCTTGGAGTCTATTGGCGTTAATTGTTCCTTTTTACACGGGTACCAGCTCTTGGGGGAAAAAACATGAGGCAGCGATGTTGTCACGTTTTTACTGCTTTTCACACTTTTAAACAGTTTAACTTTAATTTGTTTTCTAAAAAACATTTTTTAAAATCATTAATGGGAAATAATACAGAAAAATAATATTGATCAATTGAGGAAAAAAAGTTTTTTGTTAAGAAGTGCATGAATATGATTGGAATATGATGTTGAGAAGCTATTTTTTTTCGTTTGGGGATTGATTATCGCTAGGAATACTACCCCTTCCCGTCCGCCTCAACTCCTACACTTCCTCCTCACCCGAAATACCGTCAAAGATATAATAAACGTCCGTGTGTTATTCGGCATATTCATAATAGATATTAGATTCATGCAAAAATCAATTTTTCATCAATATTTCCAATGAAAACTATGATCAAGTGTGAAATGTCGAGCCCTTCAAACTTTGGCTCGGCCTGGAAAACTGAGAGCTCTTTTAGCATTCTAGGTGTACCTGCACTATCCTTTTGCGGGACATTGGGATAAAAAAATTGATCAAAATTCATGGGAAGAGTGTTGTTTGTCTCGTGAAAGATTTCCAGTATGTCTCGAACATGAGTAATACAGTCTTATCGAGCCAAATAAATCCACCCGTGCTTGTATGAAAACATACGATTACTTTATATCCCTCATAAATAAATAAACAGATCTACTTAAACATTTATAATGCACTGCATATTTGTTTGAAAATACCTTTCGCCGCTTGGATGACAAGGGCTCACTGTGTCATTTGTAGTCCGTAACATATTCATGAGTTGCTCTTTCTAAATCGTATTTGAACCAATGTTAATTTTTCTGTTCACTCTTTTAGCATGATTTCATCGTTTAAAGTTGTCAAAGTCATTTCACATTCAATACATGTTTTCTGACATTAATATTATCAAATTTCTTAAAAAATTAAAAATTAAATTAAAAATGCACTTGTTTTATAAGACTGCCTATAAATGTTCCATAATCAAAGCTCTTCCATGAAAATACTACTGAATAAATAAATTATAAATCAAAGTAGATTCCATCCTATTTTATGGGATCCATGTAGTTCTAGATACAAGGGATCCTCCAGCCCCTCTAACCATTTATGCATCCTACTTAGATCAACTCAGCATCAAAATCCTTTTCACTGTGACTGAAATAAATAGTACTCATTTCCTATGGAAACGAGCATGGCACCAGCCTCCAGATAACGTATGAAAAGGCAATTTTTAGTTAATATAATCTCCCCGAAAATATAGAGCTCATCCAGTCGCACGATGTCGGATTCAATTTCCGTGATTTAAAGTGCTGGGGTGTCGACGAGAAAAAAAAAAGAAAATTTAACCTCATACTTCTCATCCCTTGGTCTCAGTAATCGAGGGGTAAGGAAGTATGCAAGAGAAAAAATACGGATTTGTCTTGTGCTGAAAGGAGTAAGTGAGCGCGAAAACGTGGGCGATTAGACAATGGAAACGGAACCGTCAGATAGACAGGCGGCGGATAGATAGTGACAGTGGTGGGAAGTCGGCGGCGAGAGGGATTGGCGGGGTAGGGAATGATATACGAAGTCGGGTGATGATGGGTTTAAGGTTGGGAGCGAGGACAGATGTGCACCTCTCTACCCATCCACCTATAAACAACACCTCTTGATGCTATACGTATAAGGCATGATCTCGTTAGAGACGCACTGAACTGTGAATAACCCATGGAATCCATTCAAATTTCAGATATCATTTGTGTTTCGACAGAATCTGACGAAATAAAATGTATAAATTGGAGAAAAAAAAATTTATTTCGCTAATAGCAGATTGAAGAAATTTATGAAAAGCTGAATTATTCACTGCAATCTTTGAGTAATCCCGTAGGATCTAAGGAGTAATAGGTTGATTTCAGTGAAGCCTATAATTTGAATTATAAGCGCCAATAGTGATACTCTGAAACTTGCAAAATTATCCAATCTTCATTGATTATTTTTGTGTGTATCAATGAAATAGATAACTTTTCAAATGAAAGTTATATTAATAAGCTATATCTGGACTGGTATCTTTGTCATATTTGCTGATTTATGTTAACAAAAAAGTTATGATATATATTAAATGTATCTCAGATATATTTTCACCCTGAAATGGAGTGTGTTAAGTGGATGCCAACTATATGTGGTTGTAAAATTAATCACAACGCTAGAGCCCAGGTGAAGAAATCCAAGGTTGAACGGTGGGCTCAAGCTTGGATCAGGTTAGGATACCAAGCTTTGGAATTCCTAGCTTGAACCAACCTTGATTCTGTGGAATTACCATGATTCAGCCGACTATGGTGATATAATGCAGATATAAGCTTGTATATCAAGGTAGTTTCGATCATGGCCCAAGTTTTGCATTCCGAGATTGGACCGCGCGGCTTCAACCAAGATAGATCCAATATATGATATTTAGGTGATTCCAAGCCTTGGAATTGCTAACTTGGGTCAACCTTCATTTTAGAGAATTGCAGTAGTTCAACCAAACTGAGTGATATAATGCAACTACAAGCTTGTATACCAAGGTAGTTACAATCGTGGTCCAGATTTGGTATTCCGAGGTTAGATCCCGTAGCTTCAACCAAACTTGATTCAGTATATGGAATCTAGATAATTCCAAGCCTCGGAATTCCTAGCTTTGACCACGTTCAAACCCCTGGTAAATGCTAGGTAGGACCAAGTTGGTCATCTCCTGTGAATTAAAGCTTGGCGACCAAGGCAATTCCCATCTTGATCCAAGCGTGAGTGTCCGAGCTTGAATTGATAAGATTAAACCAAGATCGGGCCAATATGTTGTAGATAATAATTCCAAGGTTGTCGATTATAAAAAAATGAGTTTGACCCTATTGGCAACGTTGTATTAATCATGGATCAAGCTCTACATTGTAAAGAAATCAATAGATTTTTATGTTGCTCTAAAAGATTCCGAAAATACAATATCCTATTTTTTTGCGTATTGTCTTGAATTTAGTGCTCTAAAGTCCAAGAAAGAAAAGTTATAAAATTCATGCCCAATACCTTCCATAAAAAAAACTCAACAGCTCATATTTTTTACAGATATGAATATATCTTTTTTATTAAAAAATTTCATCAATTTATTGAGGAACAAAAATATTATTTATTTATGCCATCGGTGCCCGTAATCACGCGATTCTAACCTCGCTTCGCTCGGTTAAATCGCGGATTCCGGGCGCAATGACATAAAATTTTGTATGAAACGCGTGCGTAATATATTTTTCGACTCGTGGGATTGTAAAACTCGCCTTCGGCTCGTGTTACAAACCTCCCACGAGTCAAAAAATATATTACGCACATGTTGCATAATATACTATTATTTTCGTTTTTGCGAATTTTTTGCAAGTTCGAGAACTTATAACTAGCATTCGAGGGTTTTGAGCTAGAACTGCATAATTTTTAGCAAACTTCGTGGAAAAAAAAACAATCCAATGCTTCACTAAAATTATCATTCGACTTCAATGAAAGGTCTCAGGAAAAATCCTGATTGTTTAATTTCATTTCTTTGTACATTATGAGTCATAGTGACCTCTCATGTCAGTTAAACCTGCTCCATTTACTTACGACCATAACCTCACTGGTATATGATAATTTCGGTTTCAAACAGAAAATTCACACAGATAATATTTCGTGAACGAAAATGTCATCGGGAGGTCATAAATATTCTAAATATCGAAACAGAGTACAGAAATATCGTCCTTAAAAAAAAAATGAATTAGTTGGATTATGAAATTTTGATTGATAGTAATACTGATAATTATAATCAACAACTGAAAAGTAGGGAAATCAACAGTGGAGAAAATAGTGAATGGGTGGATTGCATGGAACACTGTCAACAGGAAGTGTCATGTATTGATGAAGTTGAAATAAATAAAATATGAAGTGATGAGGATTTGTTGAATGAGGAGTGTCGTCGGGTTCACATATCCGATGAATTCTTAAACAGTCCTGAATACGAGAATGATACTTCTGGTCCACATTCAGTTGTATCTGAGGTATTAGAAAAAAATTAACCATACCAGGATAAACGAGGGACATCATTAAGTGATATTTTGTCACTCAGGAACCAAAAAGTTTCAAAGAAAAAATTCGAAAATGAACTGTGGATAATTTGGGAGGGACAAAATTGAAAACTTCTAATGAACTTCTACAAATTTTGAAAAGTGAAGGGTACAGTAAAATGCTTCCCAAAGCTCCTGAGTTTTTAGGATTTAAACACAAGTTTAACAGAAAACAATTAGTTTCTTCTAATGGAACCATCCGCGATTACGTTTATCTTGGTATTAAAAATGGTTTGGAGAGCCTAATTGATCCTCGAGTTTATGAGGAGTAGGTAATTAAAGTGCTCGTATTCATCGATGGAATGAAAGTCTTCAACAATAGTAAAGGGCAATTATGGCCAGTTGCTATGATGACTTTTAATCCAAAGTACATAGTGACTCCATTTGTCGTGGGTGCATACTATGACACATCAAAACCTAAGCATGTTGCAGGATATCTCAAAGATTTTATTGAGGAAATAAAGACTCTAATTGAGAAAGGTGTAAGTATCTAGGGACGAGAATATAAGTACGAATTGGAGGCAATTATTGGTGACAGCCCAGCTTGTGTATTTTTAATGTGTACGAAAGGTCCAAAGGCGTTTTTTTGGATGCGAGAGATGTATCATCAAGGGAAACAGAGTCAATAGGAAGAGAGTTTATCCTAAACTGGATTGTCGGTTGAGAACTAGAAAATCTTTCTTGAGTCAAACTCAAAGCTAATACCATTTAAAAGATCCTGTCACCAAGGAATAAATTATTACTCTTTTGATAAATATCCCTGGATTTCATCTAATAAAAGATGTTCCTCTGGACGTTATGCATATCTTATCTTGAAATGTCATGAAGAATCTCGGTGAACAATGCATAAGTAAAGAGAAAAACGAATATAAGATGTTAAAAGAACAACTACAGATTTTAAAAACATCAATGGATGCTATTACTCCTTTCGTACTCACGGAATTCCAACGGAATAAATTCGACGTTGAGGATTTTTCACACTGAAAGGCAACACAATAATCATTTTTCCTTCTGTATGTTGGAAGTGTCATTCTCAAAAAGGTCCTGGATACAGATAAAAAAAAATTAAAAAAATATCAAGTATAAATTATAAAATATAAAATAAACATTTTCTTCTTTTACACGTCGCATCACGGATTATTTGCAATAACGAATGGGTTGTTGCCCATACAGAAATGGAGATTCAATTTTTAAAAACTTTCGCAAAACTTATGCCAACATAGTATGAAGCAGATTCGCAGACGATGGTCTTCCATCATCTTGGACACGTTGCAGATGATGTAAAATATCTTCAAAAAAGTTTAATTTATTATTCAGCTTTTTGGGGAGAGAACTACATTGTGAAATCGAAGAATCATATTAGTTCACTTGTCAGAGTTCTCCTTAGTTCAAGAAAAATTACTGTGCTGAGCACTAGAATCGCGGTGCCAAATGCTAGAATACCAGAATTTCTTTGACTCACAAATAAAAGTTGCTATTAATAAATCAAATTTCCTAATACATTTCGTAATTAATCATATATGCCTCCATAAATTTCACAAAACGGCACTATAAAATTTAAAGGTCTATGATTTTTTATATGGGTATAACGGAAAAATTCATAGAAGAAAAGTCCTATCTAGATCGGTAATTTTTATTGTGGTCTCTGTTATTTTTTACTGTCCTACACAACATATTTTCGTTAAACCAATATGATTGGTTAACGATCAGTGTCGAACGTTTCTGAATTTTACCGAAGTTAAACTTAACGATGGCAACTGTTGCATCAGCCGCTTAAGCTATCGTCACCTCGTCATCCTTTTTGAAGAACAAATTTTTAAGTTGACTATGTGTGAATATTGCAGTGCTGCATTAAGTGTTAACTCAACTGTGTATTTCGAAAAGTCTGAATTGGCGTAAGTATTACATTTTTAGTATTTGCATTTAACAGAGGGTTTGGAATTCCGGTGTCAGATGCATGGATTTGCGGGTTGTGTCTTGAAATAATATTTTCATCTTTACAATGCTTCCTATCATATCCTACTTGTTTAATAACATTCATTTTTTTTTTATAATTAAGGATGGGGAAAACCTGCTTATTCTACTCACCGGCAAGAGAACCGACATTGAGGTTAAAGCCTACAAAATTGTGGGACTTATATATATATATATATATATATATATATATATATATATATTCATAAATATTTATGAATTTGCTGCACATGAATGGAAAAACCTGTATTTTTAGAAATGTCTACTTTATTCTTAGTGATCTTAGTACCGAATTTCTTGCCTCTGTAATTGTATTCTTTAATTACATTGTCCCGTTATTCCTAAAGTATTTTAATTAATTTCCCGATTTTTCTATTTTTCAGGAAAATGGTAATCCGTGTAACATGTGATCATCTTCATTTTCTTCATTTGTCTTGTTCTGCATGACTTAAATATTTATTAATCTTTTTTTATTAAAGAAAGCTAATGCGCATTTCATCACGTCTAATTCTTTTTTAAAAAAGTATTAAACAAGGATAAAAATTCTGGAATAACTTTCTAATACTTTGCTCCTTCAATCATTTTTTGAAACGTATTACTTAACTGCTAATGTCTCTTTCAGCGTGATAATGGATAATCGTTTATTTAATCTTATCCTTTTTTATGTGTATACAGGTCATGCATATTGATGTTGCAGTTGCTAAGCCGATGGTAAATGTAGAAGGAGAGAAAGAGGGTGTGTGCTCTGCCTTTTCAACTCCAGGCCCAATCCAATACAATCGTAAATTGTCTGGGGTCTCGAGACTTGATGTAGTTCAGGAATTTTTTCTTGTATAATATCTTCAACAAGTCCAGTTCCAAAAATTCGAATCATTAATAAATTTGATATGCGATTATCACTAGAATTATAAATCTATGGAATGAAAATATAAACGTTGTGTGCAAAGAGTTTGTGTCCTTTTTTGTTTTTTTTGCATTTTAGAGGTAAGATAGAGAGATAGCAAGCGATATAAATTTTGAACGTGATACGAAAATTTTCACTCAAACTCGGAGCACCCAAATTCGAGTCCAAATAATGGAAAAGTTTTGTATTGATGAATATTGCGTAAACAAATTATTTACAACATAATATTATGATTTTATTTATAATGATCCTTGTTGGCTGCGCTTCCATCTGCAACTTCGAGAGCATACCTTGGTGCCATTGGAGTTTCATCCCAGATTAAAATATCCACTTCTCTCAGTTTTACAGCCGCTTTGGATCCATGAAGAAATGATGATGTGCTATCTGCTGTTGAGAATATTAGCAAACAGAAAGTTCGATGAGAAGTTTTTTCTTCTGATAACAACGTTGCAGCAATACCTGTGTATGCATTTGTGCTCACAATTTTCGTCTGGCCTTTAAGGAGATAATAAATAGTTGTATAGATAGAGATTTTACCCGATTTCCCTATGCCATCGACGTATAACATTTATTTGGATGCTAAATCATCATTATCAACCGCATTTAAGACATCGTCAACAATCGTCCTCTGTGATGCATTTAGATTGCAATAATTTTGTTTCCCAATTTTCAAAAGTTCTTCTGATTCTACAGTAATTTCATCAGAATCAACGATCTCTACCTATTCCATACCTTCAAAATCAGAAATTTCCTGTCCTTCTTCTGACATAATTTTGGTAATAGCAATATATGCCTTTCTTTCAGTGACTGGACCATCCATTCGTTTTTATAATCTTGTGACACATCACCGTTGATGATCTCCAATGAGTCATCGTGCTAAACAAGATCCAACAAATGAATTATAAAGCATTGCATCAACGGTTTTGAGGTCATTGTCACTCATCGCACCTTGTACATGCACTAAAAGCAGTCGGGGTTTATATAATTCAACTTGACTGGGAGAGATAGTGTAACGAGAGTCACTTAAAGTTAGTAGTTGAGGAATATTGCTAAAAGAGCATACCTACACTACTCCTTTGCTTCAGGGTTATGGAAATGGTCCGGGACCCACTGCATTGACAGGTGGGGTTATGTTACCCGGAATAGATTAAGTTCATAGTTCGATCGATAAGGGAGTTATCGACCCCGCCATGGATTTTTAGTAAATTTCCACCTCGCCCGATAGAGCATGCAAGCTGACCATGACCCACTAACCCAGAGGAGAGAGGGATAAATTTCCTATTGGGGGAAAGAAAATTAAGAAGATTGCCCTAATTGGCTGGGAAATCCAGGAAGAAGGACACGAACCTGGACTGGGAGAAGAAGGGGAAGGAGCATCACTCGGACAACGGCTAGCGACGCTAAAACACCCCTAACGTAACAATTAAGATAGTAGATTAAGTAAATTAGTGTTAAGCATAAAATCAGTATCATTACGACGAAGCAGGCCTCAATCTGCGAGTTGAGAAGTGATTCCCGGCCGGAGGAAGTAAGGAGCCCAGAGAACTGTAAGCAAAGAGAGCGAAATTGAATTGTGAGAGAAGCTTCCGACTGTAAGTACATTATCAATTACACAGTGGCAGAAGCTCCCCATTTTTTCTTGAATGAATATTGTGGAAAAACCAGACCAATAATCGACGATCTCTCTAGGGAGAATTTAGGGCGACATTGTTAACTATTTTTCCCGGAATTTGATAGTAAATTGGACAAGTAGGCTTGGGGAACATCCTGGGAAAACCCAGAGCATTGTTGGCGTCCCCAACGTCGCCATTTTCGTCATTTTGAGCAAATTGAGGAAATCTAAAATCAATTAAAATTAACTCATGATTATCTCAGCAATCCTCAATAAATACATGAGGTTAATTATCCCGAATGTTAAGGGAAATACGGGGAGGGAATAAAGGGAATATTTCTGGTAATAATAATCAAGTAGATTATTATTCTTACATAATTAGGAGATTATTATTTCGGCAATTCCTGGAATTGAATGGACGCATGGTGATTTAGAGGACGTTCTAAATTTACATAATTGTGTAGTCATTATATTGTTATTGTTGGACTTGAAGACAAAATACATTTTTCTTTTACTTCATGATTATATCGCGACCCGAATGGTCTAAATGATGAACCCGCACAGTACAAGTTTTATTAAATAAACCATATAGATTTTGCTTATTAAATTGAGAGCGATTATTTAGCATCCAGACCTTCAAGAATCAAGTTAGCGTGAATATTAATATTTTTGGCCCGAACAAATTATTGAAAGGATTAAAATCTGATTATTGAACCTATTGCGAGTTGAAATAGCATAGGCATTCAGTGTCAAAAGACACCTCCAGTGGAATATCCACCTTGTAGTGACTGAGGTCCACAGGACCGTGGCAGCGGAATTTCCCAGAGGGAAACTAATTGTGGAAAAGACAAATATTAGAGAAAAACCTAGTTGTCACGTCACAATAGAATACAGTCGACCGAGTATATTCGATGAACTTCTGCCGCTTCTCCATTTACCACCAACCCAAGTATAATGGCATGGGATTTTTTTGTATAACTATACTGCCTTGCTAATTCATCACGGGGGTTGAGTGCAAAATATTCGAAAAGCTTGAATGAACCATTCACAGCATTTCGGATGGGTTCTTCATTCATATCATCTGAAATGATTATGTTCTGTCGTTGATTGGGTAAACGAACTGGAAGACGGACAACAGATTGAGTTTTCTTCTGTATCTCCTCACCCAATATACGCTAAACGGCTTTATTCGCCCTAACATAACGAGCAACAATGAAATCTTTGATTTCATTATGATGAATGACACTCTCGACTTGTTCTGATGAGTTACTACCTACTTCAAGAGCCGCTCTATCATGATTTTCCCTGCATATTTTAATAAGCAGTTAAGTGCATTCAGTCAAGATACTACTTGAACATTTATGTCATAATTGAATATCGGTAATGATTGAAAATTGGATGGTACAATCCATCTATTATCAAATACATACACACCAACTTTTTCGTAATACATGCCAGTATCTCTTCTACGATACCTCGGATACGAGTCCTCATTAATTATTGTTTCCTCTTGAATTTTTTCAGGAAAATTTTTCCAGCAACTACCCTTCTTTTGACACCATTCACCACATGATCCACCGATTATATTTTCCTTCACAGTCTCAAGTAAACGTGGATGTTCGTTAGGATTTTGAATTTCAGCTGAAAAAACGGAAATAATTTTCTCTGGCGTTCTTAATTTATTTTGTAGACTTACGAAGAGATGTACGTACAAGAGACAATGTTTTGGGATTTGACAACGTGAATATGTGCAATAGGTTGACCCAAGATTTATTGAACGTCAATCAAATCAATACGATGGCTTTTCTTTATATCAAAAATACGAGCAGTTATATCTGCCCTGCCTGAGGGAGTTTGATTTTCTCTGATGCTTTCCTTAATTTCTCTTCAATTAGGATTACATGTCATTGTTATTAATAAATCCAGTTTCCCAAATTTCGGGACCATAGGCAGGTCTTGATAGTTTTGCATCATAAATCTCGGTGATCCCGTAAAACTTGATGGCACAATGATAACTTTTTCAAAGCGCATGTTATTTTTACTTGCGGATTTTCCGAGATTACCAGGTTATTGTAACTGTCAGCACGTAATTTGGATTGAAGGGTCTCAATGTATTTGAATCGATCTTGTTCAACTTTAACATACTCATCGAGAATCCATTGCTGAAATACACGCGATCATTATCTCGAACAGCCATGCGAAATTTCGTATAAGCTGCTCTAATTATCTTCTCTCTGGTACCATGAAGATAAAATAAAGGATAAACCTTTCAATATTTTAGTACTTAACTCACGTACTGCAAGATAAGCTTCTGGTATTTCTCCATCTGCTCTAGTGAAAAGAAAAGCTGCTACCTCATCAGATCGTTGAGGATTATAACGAGTACGGCCCAAGTCAGATCCTGAAGTGAATGATAAACATAATTCTGAAAGAGGTTCTTGATTATTCATATTTCTCATTTGATTCTTGTGCACTTCAACTTCTTCATGCATCCTTTAATATGATTTAACGAAAGGATTGTGATCGCGCGTTGTCGAATCTGTTATCTGTAATACTTCGTTACCCAGTGCTGAATGAGTGTTGTGTACAACATTCATTGTTTCTACAGAATCTAGAATGAAAAGTTCACCTATATAATGTAGTATTGAATTCATAGTAAATCTGTCCGTGAATTCGAAAACAGTAAGGCCCTGGTCGACGATTTGAGAAATTCATTCAATTTGCGTTGACAGGCGCAAATGGAAAAGAATTATTGTAAAACCTCATTCGTTTGAAAAATTTATTGGATTTGTGGTGAATGCCATCAAAGAGAAGTTCAAAATCTCGTGGCATTTCCGGTAATCGGAATAATTTGACTTTATGATGTTCACAACATTGATGAATAGAGTTTTTGATCCCAATAATTACTTCGCACTGAAAATGTTTGGCATTATAATATTGACAGATTTCTGTCACTCCACCACCGTAGTATTCTTCAATTTCATTGAAGTTCGTTTCCATTGGCCTAAAAGTAGTACGCCCAGATCGAGCGCGACGACTTTTTTTTTTACATTCCATAGTAGATGTAGCTTCATTACAGAAAGTAATAGTATCTTCGAAATTCGAAGCTATTTTATGTACAGGTAGATTCATAGTTATAATACCATTGCACTTTGTAGCAATTGAATTTTCCACTTTTTGCATTGCAGTCTCTGGGGTATGACATGCAATATTCCCAAATAAGTTAATGATTGAAGTTCAGGTTGAAATCGGAATTTGCGAAGTGTCTTTATCTCCTGTTGCATAAATATTTTGTAGTGAATTCAAAGTGATCTTGAAAATACCTTGCCTATTTTTCTCTAATGAGTATTCAGGAAATTGAGATTCATGAGATTATTAATGAGATTTTAAAGAGATTTTCTTTCCTATTCGAAATATTAGGATCATCGAAATAAATCGAAATATTATTAATGGTATCTGCAAAATCAGCATGGCGATAGATAGAATTTTCATTCGATTTTGGTGTTGCTAGAAGATTATTTTTAGCTTCACATTTATGAACATATTTGCGTTTGGTGATGGTATTGTACATTGGATAGCTCGTTTCCTGGTGTGAGTCTCCATTATTGGGAATTACTTCTCTAGGAATTATGAATGAGAATTTTAAAAAGTATTGGATTTACTAAATGTAGATTGAAGCATTGATTTACACGAGGACGATCTTGAGGATGTTCCCAGGGGGATGAGATATCTCCACTCAATTGCATACCTTTGAGAGTTAAGCAAGTATTTTTACAAGTATTATGTTACTGACACTAACACTAAAAAGGGCAGTAAGAGAATTGAAAAAATTACAATACGTCCGAAATCCTCATTATTTCCTTCAGAGCCGTGGGACGTACATAATCGAACTTTAGGGGAGCTTCCAATGACTAATAATTCGGCAGAAGGATGGAATAATCGATTCAGGCAGATTGTGTCTACATCTGATCCTAACGTATATCTTCTCATCGAGAAAATACAACAGGAGCTATCAGCCGAATATACAAAATTGGCTCAACAATAACTCGGAAGGGTTTCGTGTAAGCGGAAGAGGACTTTAGCTGTTGAAAGACAGGAGCAGTTGCACAATTTATGCGGTCAGTACGTAAAAAGGAAACATCAACTGCTGAAGTTCGTGAAATCTGTAAGGGAAGTGATTCATTTCCGTTGTTGGAATTAATGCTAATATTCAATTCATATGTTTACCATGAATGGCAAATCAGAGAAGTGAGTAACAGCTGAATTTTTGTCATAACATTGGTTGTACTAGTGACAAAAAGTTAGAAAAAGCTCGCATTCTTTTACATTCATACATTTCATTACATGAAATAAAAAAAAAATTAAAAATAAATTGAGAGGTTTGGGGTTACTATTTACGCGCGCAGAGATTTGCAAAAAATTATTTCCATTTCAGGTAAATTGCTATATTTACAGGTTTACTACGTCATGGGCTATTTTTTCACGGACTATTTTTTTATGGGTAATATTCTCATGGGCCATTTTTTCATTAGCTATTTCTTTAAGGTTTCGCCACAAATAGGCTCATCTTCGCCTTACCCCTCGAGTTAATAAATAAAGGGCAAAAAAGTATTAGTTGTGTGAATCAGTTGTATTTAGAAATCGGAAATATATCTAATCTTTTTTTGATCCGAAATACCTCCGAGTTCATTCCATCCCCAATTTTTACCTTTTTCAGGTCCTCTCACAAATGAACTCATTATTCCCTCTCTTTACTCGACTACCGGAATTGTCCTGTTTTGGTAGGAATTACTTCATATTATATTTCCAGCCAAGGTCACGATACATTTATCTATTTTATGCCATCGGTGCCCGTAATCACGCGATTCTAACTTCGCTTCGCTCGGTTAAATCGCGGATTCCGGGCGCAATGACATAAAATTTTGTATGAAACGCGTGCGTAATATATTTTTCGACTCGTGGGATTGTAAAACTCGCCTTCGGCCGGTGTTACAAACCTCCCACGAGTAAAAAATATATTACGCACGTATTGCATAATATACTATTTTGTTGTTATAAGGAGATGGTTGGGGATAAGGTCGGTGTAGATAGAAAACTGTAAAAGTAGCACCAATGAAAGAAAGTATCTATCCATCAATCTAGCTACTTGAGCACAAGTTTCTCATACATTTTCGTCGTGAAAGACAAAAAGACTATAGTCAATAGTCAGTCATTAGGCCATTGGGGGCCTTGCACTGAGCACGCTCGTATATATTTTAACAGAAATAAATGGACGTTATATTTTATTCAATTTTTTTGAATGTTTTATTGAATGCAATTCCAGATATCATAATTGAATTTTAACGAATACTCATATAATATCCTAATATAATATAATATAATGAATAAACATTGCTAAGTTCATCAAAAGCTTCTACAGGCTCGAGCAAAGTCCCTCAAACTGAGGCGTCATTTTCAGTTGCTCTATCAGGGAATTTTCCATCCCTAATATCTCGATCTCGAATTCGCTTCTTCTTATCAGTGGTGCAAGTGCAGCATTTATAAGGGAAAGTGGTCTTAGCACAAATATTGTACATTTTCACAGGCGATGAAGGGCATTTGTAATTCAAGCAGCCCCCATTGTTTTGACACCTTACACATCTGTATCTGTCCTCTGGAGGCAATCATAAATTTCGTTAGACTCTTGCGAAAATTGCATACTATTTTAAACATTTTATGAAAATTATTGAAATAATAAATTGTCATCGCAGAGTTTAAGTGAGTGTAAGTAATTGGCAACTGTGTATTGTTAATAAAAAGGAATATTTTCATGGATAATAGTTCGAAGTGCATCGCAGTCAATCCTAAGAATTAATAAAATATTTAACTCATATATTCCCTTAGGATATAGATTATATATTCTTCCAACTCATTTAGAAACTGATCCATACTTGTCTTGGAATTTTTTTGATTCACAAAATTTCAAGCAAAATGTGTATGCAGATGTAAGAATTGTTGGAATACTCATACATTTAATTTCGATTAGTGGTAGCTTTAAAATTTTATACTTACTCTCATAAGGATCGTCGTATATCGCAGAGACGTAAGAGGCCATCATGGCACAGAGAAGCAACATAACGATACAAAGCTTCATTTTGGGGTACTTCCGAGTGAACTGCACGAATCGAAATGATTCTAATGAACTGAATAATTCAGTTTGAATTCTTATATATTTTGGTCCCTAACAATTCTTTGTGGATTATCGGAGCTGTGTAATAAATGAGACAACAGTTAATCATGGTTAGAACTATAAAATGTTATTTTCATGTTGTCAGCTTCCTCATATTTCATGGGTTGATATATACAAAAACAAACGTAATCTTAATGTATCTCCTCGCAAATGTAATTGATGATGTTCTCGTGCTGGTAGATTGCTCGTTTGAAACTGTAAATCACTATTTGAATAATATAAATTACAGAAATTATCCTCCACCAGTACGGTTTCGAAATCGTAATTTACGATTTGAAACGGATAGTTTAATGGTTTGAGGAAATCGTAAATTAAGGGCCGGGTGGACTATCTATCGAGCGTTATCTTTTTAACCTAAAATACATAAAAATTTGGGATAAGTTTTGAGGTCACGAAAATCACTGGAATTGGCATAAAAAAATAATGAAAAAAAAGAGGAAAAAATTTTGAAGGGCGCTAAAGAGCGATATTTATGAAAAGGGATTTTCCAGGTTTACAAAAAAATAATGAAAAAT
>NW_011887773.1:628390-630965 GCF_000806365.1 Fopius arisanus | reverse complement strand
CCTTCAAAATTTTTTCCTCTTTTTTTTCATTATTTTTTCATGCCAAATCCAGTGATTTTCGTGACCTCAAAACTTATCCCAAATTTTTATGTATTTTAGGCTAGAAAGATAAAATTTAAACAAAAGATGACGTTCTATAGGTAGTCCACCCGGGCCTTAAACTTTTAAAAACATATTGTGTGGTAGAACTTTTCTGATTATAATTTCGGAATGTTCAAATTCATAGAAATTGGTGAGGGAATATTCATAAAATTCAGGACCCCTGCGCCCATATATAGCCCTTGGGCCCATATATAGCCGAAATTAATGCTTTTTCATTTTCCTGGGAAACATGTTATGAGACTGACGTGAAAAAATAGAACGTTTTGGCGTTTTGTCACTATTTATTGACCCACCAAGTTTTAAGGTGGTGCCAACATTTTTCTTGTTTTTTCCAGAGTTTTAAAAAGAATCACAAAATGGTACAGAAAATGCATGAAAATGATCCCACCACTACAAAATTTCGTGAGCCATTAAATAGTGACAGAATGCCAAAACGTTATACTGTTTTACATCAATTCCATCGATAATTTGCCAAAAAATTGAAAAATTATTGGCTATGTATGGGTGGGGTACATCCTCAGCCTGTTCTGCTTGCAAAAGGTTCATCTTAATCCTTTAATTAATTTGTTGTATTTCTCTGCAGAATTAATTATTCAGCACCGTAGTGATAGTGATGAATGTTACAATTAATGACAATAATGTCATTTGTTCAATTTCGAATTTTATTAATAACCCATGTCGTCCGCGTGCTGGCCCTATCACCAAAGCGTCCAAATAGTGTAGGTTTGAGACCCGGTGATGAAAGATTTTTTCATCGCCGGAAAACGATCTACCTAATGCATGTGGAGTTAGTTATAAGTATGTGGAGATAAATATAAGATATGTCAGAGGTAAGTACGGGTAGGAAATTAGGCTGGGGGACCGCGTAGGTCCTAGGAGGACCTCCGTAGGGAGTCGCGTAGGGCGGGTAGATAAAAGATCTCATTCCTCAGACCACCTGGCGCTAAAAATTTTTTAATAACCGATTTCCTAAGTTCAAATATGGGTGTTTAGTAACTAAGATTAGATTCTGAATTCCAATTATAATTTATGCCAGAATTCTCTTCAGAGTCCGACACAATAATCATGAAACTTTATATAACGGAGAATTTTCAATTTTTTGTGTTCGCTTTCATCGCTCACTCCTCTGTAAAAAGTTTCAATTACCAAGAAGTGCCAGATATAACCATCTGTACAGCGGGTTTGGTAGACGTATAGGGGACTGGAGGGTCTCAAAGGAGCCCGCGGGCTCGGATCATAGTCAGGTAGGCCTAACCCTGGCTAGAGGGGTGGACTTAGGTCAACGGAGAAATCCAAAGAATACAGACTAGAAAGGTTACTAAGAGGAGCTCTCATTGAGAATCCAGGACGTCCCCTGCAGATTTAAGAATAAAGGACAATTAGAGCACGTAGCCGAAAGCTTCGGAGAGGCGGTTAGCTGTTCCTTCGAAAATAATTATGTCCTACGCACTCCAAAAAGAACGAATCGGGTTAGCTGGTGGAGCAATACCAGCTAGGAAAAGCATGGAACAAAGTAAAAAACTCTCGCGATATCATAAACAAGAGGAAAGCACTGGAAGAACGCAGGATTCTCCACACAAAATACGACAAAGCTCTAGCGAAAGCCAGAAATGATGGTTGGAAAAAGTTCTGGCATCGGTGTCCGAAGCCTCAAGACTGGTGACAGTCTTGGGAGGGCTGAGAAGCGCCAATCTAGGCTATTTGATTAAACCGGGTGGCAGCTACACCTACACCCCACGAGAGACACAGAAACTGCTGCTGAGTGAACACTTTCCTGGCTTGACTAGAAGGACGGTGCGCAACAAGCTCCTAATACAACCGGAAGGTAACACAAACCTTGAGACGGGGCTCTAACAGCTAGAATCGTGTATCCATAAGGGGCAGAATGGGCAATCATCTCCTTCGAACCCCTAAAACCTTTTGCAGAAAAGAATCGACACCATCTTGGGACCACTCACGAAAATTCTTAGAGCCATTGAAAACTCTTAGGGTCCTGAAAACTGTACCATAGATCTCAGGAGAATCGGAAATTGAGTTCCTACACAAGTTTGGGTAGAAATGGCTACGTTAAGCCAATAGATTTCCGACCCATCAGCCTAATCTGCTTCGTCTTTAAAACACTGGAAAAACTGATGGACAGATCTATAAAAAGCTCATCACTAATAGACCGGCCACTGTCATCATCGCGGTATGACTATAGAGAAGATGCACAGAGATCACCCTGCACCATCTTGTGGCAAAAGTCGAAGAGGAAATACAGGAGAAGGGCTACGCAATGGCAATCTTTGTCGACATCGAAGGAGCGTTTGACAGCACTCAATACGATGTCATAACGAAAGCCATGTCAAGGAGGGCCTACCCACAAACTATCACTGATTAGACACGAAGCATGTTGCTCAGTAGGTCATTGACCGCAGCTAAAAACAGAATGAAAGTAGAAGATTGCCGTATAGGAGGATATCCACGGGTGGGG
>NW_011887773.1:592740-628360 GCF_000806365.1 Fopius arisanus | reverse complement strand
GGGCTCTGGGCGGCTCTGGTCCCCACTCTTATGGTGCCTAGTGGTGGATGAGCTTCTAGAAAAACTGAAGGAACAGGGTATCCTGGTATATGGCTACGCCACCGCCGGTTTAAGTTTCTGAGTTGCTTTCACGGGCACCTGAGGGATCTGCCCAGAACTACCCCATAGGATATCTTTCTGCTGGAATCGTCTCTTCCACACTCTCTACTTCCAGCTCTCTTGCCGATAGCAAGTTAACTTAGCCAATAACTGTTAAATTGGAGAAATTGAATTTCAATGATACTTGTTTGTGGTGGGGGTTAAGTATACACCTGATAAATTTCTTTGAGAATGGAAGTGTTTTTATTGTCGAACTTGTCATAAGAACCCGTGCTATGCATGCTTCAACAACAAAGTGCCGTAAATATGTCGATGAAGGGCCTCACCTATATTTCACTTCATCACAGGTTTGAAAATCGGAATTCATATATTATTTCGCGGAGTGCGAAGCGTGGCGTTGGCGGTACCCCTCAACTACTCACTCATTGCTTACAACACAATACAGCCAAACAGACAGCAGACGGAGAAAAGGGGAAGTGTGATGCTAAGATCTTGATACTTACTTTTGAAAGAGCGAGCACTGAATGTTATCTGTTTTTATCCATATGAAACATGTTGACCAATGCTCATGTACTTTTTGCGAACCTCCACGCCTCCCAAATTTTACCGCTTACGGGAATCTATAACATAAATTATTGTTGAGAGTGGATTCCCAATATTCGAAAATCGAAATTTGAATTTTCAAAGGAGGCACAAATGAATGAATCTTATGAAATCTCATTGTGATTTTTTAAGTTCCTTATCCATAAATATAAACTTAATATTCATAAAATATTGCCCCTATGCATTTATTCATTCATTCACCAATTTTAAAGTCGACAAAATATATCAGTTTGAATTCATTGAATGAATTTTGATATACTGGTTGAGAGATTCGACCCTCAACAATTAAACAAAATATTATCACGACAATAATCAGAATTAGGACATAAGCCGATCAAATCTTGTTCAGTGACTCGAAATATAAGTGATGACATACTATATCGATTAGTCTACCTAAAATTGGCCAATGGAAATAAACTCAAAAACTGACAACAGAAAGGGGATCAGCGAGAGAAAGTCGAGGTTACCTGGTATACGAAACTTTCTCTATGAAAGCAATAAAATTGAAAAATACGACCGTTCGAAGTGACTTTTCAAGGATCAAAGCACGAATTCTTCAAATTACTCATCACGTTTCAGAAACTAATGCGGAACGCCATTGAGGCGTTGGATCCTCCAAGCACTAATTTCATAAAGTTCCAAAATCTGTGGGCGCTTTACAAATTGCACCACTCTAAGATGGATAGAGCTACAACGTGTATCAAAGTTGGTCCCCACTTTTAGAATAGGAATTCGTAAATCCTTACTAAAATAAAAATATATTCAAAATTATTACTTAATTTTCATTTTTTTATTACTATAATTATTTATGAGCTTAAACATGGTAAACGAAATGAGAGAACTGCATACAAAATGATTATTGAACCAAACATAATTTTTTTATATACACCATACCGAACAGATTACTCGCAAAAACTGCAACAACTTAGCCACTTCTTACGAATCATACTTAAATTTAATAATACAATTTGAAACCGATGATTGAACAATATGTAAAAGCACGTCTCTTACGTTTCACATTCATGACCAATTGAGAAATATGATGCTAACAATTATTACACTTATCATATTGTCTCCATAATACTAAGTACTTAATTTATTCTTTGCTCAAATGTAATCGATCAATTTTGTTTCTTCTTATTTTTGTGTATGCAATATTGTGCAAGAGAGTTAAGTCTCAGAATAGATCATAACAAAAAACCAGAAACGGTTTCATTATATTAATAATGAGTAGATAATTTTTGAACTTCAACGATATAAAAGCTACTTTTTTTAAATCTCTGGATAAGAATCTCCAATAGTACTGTAACACATGCATCTATAAAATAATCAGTCAGTTAACGATATTTTTGATGCGAGGCATGTAGGCATAAATAGACAAATGTAATTATTGAATAGCTATCAAATAACGTCATTTATAGGATGGATCACCTCACGACTACAGCTCTTCATTATTTAGCTTCGTTTCAGATTAATAGGACATATTGAATAGGTTGCTGTAATGCATATTGCATTATGGATTCATATTTGAACGATCAGTATGACCTCCCTCTCGATCACGAAAGTGTGCCAGCCAATTACCAACTTGCTTCAATAATTTTTCAACTTCATTTGGATTTTTGAACTTGCTGGTAATAGCACCTGGAACATGAAACTATCAATAAATTAGCAAATTTACAAAAATATCTTTTCATCATCATTTCAATAGTCATTTACATATACAATACTATATAAAATACTCATGTAGACAAAATATCTCACTTATCGACACAATCACAGATTTTATTATTTATATTAATTTCTTCATCAATTGAATCTATTCTGTAAATTATAAAAAAAAACAAGGAACAAATACCTTTAAAGCAAGCGAATGTTGAAGTGGCACCAAAATCAAGTTTTCCAGGACATTTGACCTTCCTGCCGATTCCTGATTCCTCACACTGGGACTGTACTGCTTTTTTCATCATTTGAGGCAAAACGTGATGAATACATGCTTTCACCGTTGGGTGAGTAAAACATAGGAAGTAGAATAGGGTAATCTGAAAATAATAAATATTGACATGATGATCATAAAAACTGTGAATCAATTTTGACAAGGAAAAAAGCATAAACAATCAATCACCAAAGGAGATTTCTTCTTGTCATCATTTTTTACCTGTTCCTCAAACTGCAAAAAGTCATCCAACGTTTCAATTGATAATTTGGTGCCCACAGCCATCATTAATTGGTGGACTAAAACTGATGACGCTTGTGGAATATTTTGTATCAGTACTGCAAGCTTAGGCTCGTTCATTTTTTGGTCCAAGTTGTATAATATGCTCTCATCAGCAGATGTAATTTTTCTTGAAAGTTCAATCTTGCCTTCTGCTAATTGTGCTTTGACACACTCTCTCAAGTCATCTAAAAAAATGCGAGAAGTACTTACGTACACGTCGATGTTTCTAACTGAATCAGCTACAGGTATTAATTATTGCGAATTTTCATGACTCACCGGTTAACCCAAGTTCTATATCCTCGGTCTTAGTTTTCTCCAAATTGTTGAACTTTTTCGCCTCACGACATTGTGACGATTCGAGAAGCGCGTCTTGAGTTTCATCAGGATCGTCTGAGAGGAGTACTCGAGTTTTTTTGTGATTACTTTTTGGAAGTCCTTTTGGTGGAGAGGGAATCGCTGATGATGAGGAGTCGGTCACTTGAATCGATCGACGAATCACTGCTGGATGTTTTTTTGCGTTGCAGCCATGGAGTCGAAGGACAGAATGATGACTTTGAACCCTCGGGAATAACTTTTGTATTGGCCGTTTTTGTCACCTTTTTCGCTGATTTTGAGGAAGTCTGATATCCAGTGGTAGATCAATGAGATTTTTGCTTGTGAGTTTCGACGTTTGACGAAACATTGGTATATTCTCACGAAGGATCTAGTGAATTTTTTTTCCAGAAAAAATGACTGGTTCATTTGTTTGATTCTTCTCATTTTCAAAACTTGCTGCGTTTCTCTTGGTATAGGCTAGTTCCACGCGAACTCCAACCTGATCATAATCATTAACCTAAGCAAGTACGAGGACGTCAAATGTTTTTCATGAAGGATCTACTGGTGTCTCTTGGTCACTCCCCCCCCCCCCCCCCCCCCCCTAATACTCACTTCATTCGCCTACAGACATCGATGTCGGAGCTAATATCGTTCATTTTTGGAGGCGCAGGGGGGTGCTGGGGGTCACCGGATCCCCAGTTATCGTGCCCATCCAATATTTCGCGTTCCACAAGATCCTGAAATTTAGAAACAATGGCAAGTAGCCCTCAGAAAGACGAATAAGCTCTTGCGATCTGGTCAAGTTGTGTGTGTGAATCGGTGTGTGTGAAGCAATTTCTTTCATCAGACATCCGAAATCTAATATGGTCAGAGAAAAAGCACTATTAGGGCCTGACGGAACTGTCCTTGGAGTGGTAAATTTAGGACTTAGTGAACGGATTGAACTAATCGATAAACTGATAGAAATTAATTTGATAATTACAATTGAATTTGAATACATAATTCTGTCACAAAACTCTAATATTCTCATATTTTGCTCTGTTTATGCATTTTTTCTCAGTCGAAATACAAAATTGTACGATTACGCCATGGAGTAGTACCATGTATCTTCCCTTGGACTAAAAAAACAGAAATTTCGAATTCCGAGCATTATCCATCATTGGAAGACTCTGAAACGCCGAATGTGTATATAGTTCAAGAGTCTGAATATTCGGGAGAACAATGAACAGGAGAGACAACCGAGGGTAATAGACAACCAGTTGCTAGAAATTCACAGGAAAAAACTATGATGCTCCAGAACAAATTTCTGACACTCCGACGAACTTGAATTTGAAAATGATGGATGAGAGTTACACTCGGTTACCCCCTGAATGGAGCAGAAGTCTCTTCACAGTAAACAATAAGAAAGTGATTAATTTTTTAATAAAAAAATGTGGTGAACCATGTAGGAAATGCCAATGTCCGCGAAATGGGCCAGGGCTGGCACGACGCCGGTTTGTCAGGCTCGGGTCAGCAAGCTTGTCCCGAGACATGGCCAGGCTAGCAAATCACGTGGCTTACCAGGCTTGGGTCACCAAGCACGGCCCGGGAGATGACCGGGTTCCCAAAGACAATGGCTCACCAGACTTGGATCACCAAGCATGAATAGCGTTCGACAAATAAAATTCTTACGAGAAATTCAAAATCCTTTATTTAATCCCCCTTTTTCGAAAGGTGCTAGTATATCATTTGGATAAACTATTTTAAGTCAAAATATTCTTCGACATCATCCTATTCCACACGTTGTGTGACAACAGCATGTAAGATGGCGTGTTGTATAGTCGGATATCAATGGTGGATATGTGTGTCGTGTGCGTCGTGTGCGAAAATTTACAGTGCTAATATGTCGCTAAGTTCATATTCCCGGGTAAAAAAATACAGACATTTTCAGAAATTGAAGACAAAAGAATACTTACAAGTAGAGGAGTTAAATGAAAAAACTCCGGGTAACGATGATCGTACTATTGCGGATAACGAAGAGGTTACCTCCTCGCCTATTGTACATAAAATTAATGCAGATGTCGATTATCTAAATCTCGATGATAATGCTGGTGCTTGTGGTGTTAATTACTTAGCTGGTGATGATGATTGTGACTCATGTAAAGATTGGAATGATGGTACCAGTGAATTTAATGACAGTGTTGGAGACAAGGACGAACCAACTCATGGGAGCTCAGGTGGTAATAGTGATCGTAATTCAGAAAATAATGACAATGATCACATCAATGCATTTAATGACAGCATTGTAGATGGGGATATACAAGCTCTTCATAAACTGGAGCCGAGGGGAATGGAGCAAAAAATTCATCAATGAGCAGTGAAGTACAGAAAAGATACAACAGCGCAAGCAATTGACGAATTGCTACTCATTTTAAGGAGTGAAGGTTACACATCAATGCCGGAGACTAGCCGGCAGCTTTTGCAAACTTCCCATTGCAGGGAGCTGACAATCATGAGAGGAATTCATGAGACTCCGGGTGAATTCATTTTTTTGAGAATAGCCTCAGGACTCAAAAAAATCATTTCAACTGAAATTTATAGAGAACAGACCATTCCTCTTGTAGTTCATATTGATGGTATGCAAGTATACCGAAATTTCAAGAAAGAAATTTGGCCGATTTCCATAAAAGTACATAATTTAAATTACGCTACCAAACCCTTTGTTGCAGCGCTTTATTGTGGGGATGGGGAACCGTTATCAGCCACAGAATTCATGATTGATTTTGTCAACGAGGCTAATGAATTGCAAGAAAATGGTTTGCCCATTGATGAGAAGGTTTTTGAGGTGGAAATTGTAGCAATAGTGGCTGATTCACCAGCTCGAGCATTTATTTGTTGTCACAAAGCTCCGGGAGCCTTCTATGCGGGGCCAGAGAATGGTTACAGCTCTTGTAGTAAGTATGGGCCAATTTCGGGCTAAGTAATAAACCCAAAGTATGGCCAAAATTCGGGCAATACGCCTGGACTAATTTTGGGCCGAATGATAAGCCCAGAGTGTGGCCAAAGTATGGGCAATAGGTCTGGGCCAAACCTGGGTTGAATGGTAAGCCCAGAGTTTGGCCAAAGTACGGCGACCGAAGTTTCCGATTCCAGGGTCTAGCCAAGTCCGGCACGAATCTGGCAGAAGGGACGGGTGCCGAGTTGCAGCAGCCTGGCGGCCGTGCTTGGATCAAGCCTGGCCCGTACGTTTTTTCCTACTTGGGGCGAGGTGGGTGAGAGATTGCCATCTTATATTGTAAAGGAAGTTATCATCACTGAAGAAATGAACTTATATATTAGTGTCGTTGGATGCCCATTGCACCTCGATAAGTTTAAAATTGACAAGCACGATATGTTTGATCCTAAGAATCGAGAATATAAAACCCAGGTCCGAAAGGGAAAATGGGCCGGGTTCGAACCAAGCTCGGCGGCCGCACTACCGAGGTTTAGGGACCATTGTACAGCCGCAACCGCGCCGGACTTGGTTCAATCCTAGGATGATAACATCGGGCCAGGTTTGGGGTTGAACCTTGGCCAGATTTTGTTGACCGAATTTTGGCCGTATTTCGAATTGCCTCATGGCCCAACGTTGGCACAGGCTTACTCCCACACCTGAACCCATTGTTTCCTCAGGCTCTGCCCATTTCTCCACCGAGTTTCAACCATTCTACCGACATCCAGCCATTGATACCCATAAATGGATCAATTGTTAATTTAGTTGCTAATTCGAAGGAGCTAAACATTAATTAACGACATTAATCTCACTTGGAACACTTCATTTATTACTTATCAGTCATTTATAATACGAACATTGGTAGAACAATCTTATTCTGATTTTATTATCTCTGAGAAGAATCCAATTAATAGAATAGAATTATCTATTAAGAATAGGTAAGACCAAATTTAAAAAAATGAAGAACTGAGGTGGTTACAATTATTTAAAGTGCAAATGCCCCCTCATTGAAACTATTAACTCTAGTACTGAAAAATCTGATACATTTCTGAATAAATGCACTAAAAAATATAACAAACGATATTATGGATACCGAAACCACAGCTCGTAAGCCCTCCATAACAGTTCGCCCTCTCTACGCTGATCTTGAGCGTCTCCTGGCTCCTGATTGACGTTGTTTACGTCCACCATCCCGATCACCAGCTCGTGATAGCCATGTACTTATTTCCGATAAAATCTTCTTGACATTCACTTCAGCTCCAAAAAACTCCGTGATGACATCTACTATTAGTTGACACGTTTTGGTTGCACTGAAATCTCTTTTCTTCTTCCCTTTAGCCTCCCTTCCATAGGCAGAGTATTCCAGTTCCACCTCCTTCTTCATCATGGCAGACATAACCGTGGAAACACATGTTTTTCCATTTTTTTGGCCACTTACCAAAATTTTGAAAAAAAGTTGCTGAAAAATGAGAAATTGGAGAAATTAACAAAATCGGAATTATTAGAATAGAAAATACGGAAGAAGTACCAGCGATTGCATTTCAGTTGCGTCCATTTCTACCACCGCCTCATAGTTGAGAAATTGCTCTAGAGTTTCGAGTGGTAATGGCACGGACAAACGTCTTTGGACATCAACCAAGCTGGGTCCAGCTGCTGGAGGCAGATTCGTACCAACGATGGTACTTTTTAATTCATTCATTGTTTTTCGAAAATCATAAGACAGCTTCTGTCTCTGACTTTCCAATTTTTTATCAAGACAATCTTGAAAGGTGGCAAACATGGCATGATTATTAATGTAAACGCGCGCGCTAGATGAGATACTTTCTGAAGACAGTGACACTGCTCTTCTTTTATGAGAAATAGGTTAACCAAATCATGAATCCTTAGAGATTCTGGGTGGGCTGACACTATCATTGTCCCAATGGTTTTGTTCTCCATGAGATTGCCATCTATCAGAAGATGAAGCACGTTTTCTTTTATCTATGAAATTCGAAACCAAAAAACGAAAGTTAATTCATAACCAGCATGATATGCTGCCATTCATTGATTGTAAGCAGATTGACACTATTCATCAAATTTAGCCGAATTTTCTGGGTTTTAACATGGAAAAATTCATCAAGTAATAATTTCACTGAAACTTTAAGGAACTTCTTTTCGGGAGTTCATGGAAGTTTTAAATTTTGGTTGAATAATTCAATGAAAAACTACGGGAAGACCGCGATGAAATTAAAAAATCACAATCTCTACAGACATCGATGGTACAGACCTAATTATATACAACCAACTCCCTCGGATCTCCAAATTTAATGGTTTTTTTCAAGGGGAAAACGTTTCGCATTTTCTCGTAATTTTTCCCATATTTATTAAGGATAACTATGAGAAAAATTACGAGAAAAAAAAACTTGAAGGTTCATGGACTTTCTATCGCAGAATTTAAATCAATTCTTTCCTAGACAATTCAGAAATTTTGTTTTAATAGTGTACGATTTTAGATAATTTAAGCTATTGGCACTTTACTTGAAAGTTTGTCGACAGTCGAAAGGGGCGGTGTTAAATCAAAGGGTTTTTTCGAGTTTACTTGTGAATCTTTAGATTTGTTGGATGATGGTGGTAGTGGTGAATGTTTTGTAGAAGGAAGATCATCAGGTTCGGAGTCATCACTTTCCTATATATATATATATATATATGTACTCGAATAACAGACATATATATATATATTGAGGAGTTTATGACAGTAGCCATGACTGAATAACCCCGCTCATTCCAGTTTAGTGAGACCACTCTAAGAAAGTCGTCAATATATTGAAATCATTCGCAGAGAAGGGAAGCTCTAATTTCTAAGAATTACTTCCTAATTTTTGGAGATCTAGAGTAATAGAAGATGGATGGGTGTGTCTAAATTCCCTGAAATTTAACAACAAATTCCTAAAAATTCATTAGTAGTTTCAAAAAATGAGAAAACAGTCTCCAACTCTTATTACTTTGCGGTCAAGTATGCTTGAATGAAATTAAATTTAAAATTGATGAATGAATGTAATTAACGACAATTTGCAATATAGAATATAAAATACTGAGAAAAAACCATCTACTAATGATTTTGGACATTTTTCACTCACTCGTAGTCTTGGACATGCCAGGAGGATAGTCTGGATACTTTGACAATTTATCCACCTTGGTCTTTTGTGGAGACATACTGCAGCTCTCGTCTTCAGTATCACTGTCATTGGCCAACAGTCGCTTGAAACGATGTAGTTGTTTACCTACTGCATTTTACAATAGAAATTCTTGAAAAAATCGCACTTTTCTGAATTATGCGATTTCTTTTTCAATTGAAGCATCAAATTTAACAACTAATCAGCTGACGAATTATCCTTTCAATAATAACTATCCATTCTTCTTTTTTTTCTTTTCTTTCAATTCTTTGATATAATCTCGTTTTGTGAATCGATATTTGAAGACAAATAGACAAGTAATGTTCACTTAGGTACAAACAAATCTAAATAAGGCACTCATAAATAATGTTTTTGTTGGTGGACATATCAATTACCTTTTGATGTCTTTGAAGATTGACTCTGACGATGCATAGGGAGTCGTACTTGAAGTACATCTTCTACTTGAGTCTTCGAAAGCTTTTGGAATTTTTTAGTCATGGACTCACTCTCACCATCTGTGGTTTCGTAATTTTGACTAACTTGTGCTCTTTTCAGTCTTCTTCGTCCCTGGTCCACATTCTCTATAAATCAATATCAATATATAATTACTGAGTAGCGTTATCGTCGATTTTCTTGTCCATGATAATTTCAACATATTAATATTCCTTCGATTTTCAGGAATTCCATCGATTGATTTACCTGCACCTGTGATAAATACGAAGGGGTAACTCTCCCAAGTTTTCTTAGGCAATACAGATTTTTCCAAGTACTCATTCAATAGGTGATACTCTTCCTCAGGGGGATACTTGCAGGTGTTCTCCTTATTGCCGCAATTGTCAAACCAATCTTTCCTGACTAAGTCAATCATCGCCTGTCCTCGTGAGTTTTTCTCGTGAAATTTTGCCAGGGGTTCTTTGGAATTTTTTGGATCTCGAGATGGGTGTTCGAATAATTGAGACATTTTATGTTAGGATGAGGCGTCTTGTGGTATAGTCTAGTATTTGCTTTCACTAGTTTTCACATTCACTTACAAGGTATTCACAGTCACTTTTTTTCAAATTATGGTTACTCTTCGAGAAATTAACGTTTATTTTGTTCACATGAATTAACAAATCTATGCTGCGGCCATTTGGCGCTAGTAAATTGTCGACGGTACAGTTGTCTGTCTTTCTTTAGCCGGCTTTTTCCACCGGTCCTTCTACGGCGTATTTAAAGGTAAAACAGAGAAATTAGGAAATTATAAAATATTCTATTGGAACAAATTAGGAAGAACTTCAATTTTTTTTTAATCACTGAAACCTATAGAATGTCTTCGATTTTTCAATTAAACACCTAAAATTGCAAATGCACTGGTTAGACGTTAATTTTGTAGTTCCCTCATATCACGTCCCTATATGGTTGCAGATAATGGAGATGAGGTTCGGCTTACGTGTATATATTTATTAATCACTGCAATTAGTTCAAAATGACAATCAAAACTTAAAGATATAATCTGAATGAAAATAACGAGGAATTGTGAAAGGTTAAGTGCATAGTGTGCCACTTATTCGAGAAACTGTTTATTTGCGGGAACCCCTATCATACACTCACTCCCGACATAAATAGAATAGAGCGTTAAAAATCGTCGTTAATTTTCTTCTAAAATAAGTGCTCGCACTTTTTGAAGAATATTAATGCGCAAATCAAAAGGATTTCACGTGCAATGAATGTCTGATGTCACGAGGCATTAGTGGCGGCCATTTTGCCCGGCGTTATAAGCTCAGTCGATACATCGATCGATTTAGTCCATATTCCACTTCAATCAAAAGGACAATCAAAAGGATTATTTGAAAAAACAGCAGAGATCCTCGTAACATTCCTTTGAGGAACAATTAAATTATACGTTGTTCAGTTTTAAAACGTATGTCAATTCTCAAAATTGAGTAGTAAAATACAGAAATTCAGTAACAAGAACGGAAAATAAGATGCACATCATTCTTCTTCAATGTTCTTTCCAATCTTTGCTTTATCGTCGACTGCCATTGGATTTTCGAATGTTGATAATGAATATTCCAGGAAGCCTAGGATTTTTATTCGTGGAGGAGAGGGATGGCATATTGGTGCTTCCCAACATTTAATAACGCACATTTATGCTGTATTTCAGTATATTTATATATTTATATTTTTTGAAAATTCATTGATGAGAATTATTCCCACATTAATAGAGGAATCGGGTAATCAAAAGCTTGAGTTCTGCTGCTCTCCTCTTGTCCTACTACGTAGATGCCATTGAGATTGTCAGACAATTTTGGTTTGCTAGATTTAATTAGAATTTTTGATATGATGAAAACTTTCTTATTATTCATAAAAACCACGTTATTTGGATGTTTAGTTGTTAACGTGAGGCTATGCATTTTGATGGTGCTCGATTCAACATAATTCTCACCCCGAATTTCCATCGTTCTCGAAAAACTAGAAACTACCCAATCACTGAGGATGGATCTCTTCTCAATTCTCATTTTTTCACCAGACTCAAACTCTTCCAGTCGATTTGCGATTTGCGTGAGTGTTTTATTAGCTGAATGAACAAATTTTTAAATAAACCGATATAACTTTCCCCCCAAAAAGCTGAGAGTTAATTTAAAGGAAGATTAAAGTAAGCAGCATCGTCAGCAACATAGAGAATGTTGTGCCAGGTCAAAACTTGAACACCTTCATCGTTATACACGATAGGGAGCATTTGAAAAACGAGCCTTAACAAAGTCCCAGCATAACCACTGAAATCACCTACTAATTGTCTGCTGTTCAAGATGCGAGAGGCAAATACCAGTAATGAAAAGTGGCAATACAGAGGTTCCGGTAGAATATTTTGGAGTACGATGATGCCACAATAATTGAGGAAAAATTTAAATTGTGAAGCTTTCCACCTTGCGATGTTAAACACATCAAATACTTTACGTTGAAACTCACATGGTATATCTGATTTTAATGCCTTCATGATGACATTAAGCTGTCGAAGATCACTCAACTTAATCCTCTGGGCTGAACTTCTCTTTGTCCACCTTACCAGAAGCCATTTCATATTATTTGAATAAAACAAATGCATGACGTCAAGAGCTACCTGTGTGGTCAGATCAAAATTATTTATGGAAAGTAGTGGAGAGTCATACCCTTCGTGGTGGTATTCGGGTTGAGTTCGCATTTCATAGGACTGTTTGGTGCGTAGTTCTGCATTAATTTCTGGATAAATGGGTTTCCTACCCGTAGTAGAGCGAACTGTAACACCTTCGGTGACACATCTTTCGCAGGCATAAAAGGCTCCAGGGCCTTTGCAACTCTTCAGGAATGCTCTTGCAGGAGAATCAGCCACGATAGCTAGAACTGCAATAGCATAGCGCCTCCCAATAAATCCACACATTGTTTGTCTGCAACTCATTCAACTCTTGAACAAAATCAGACATGACTTGTATGACCGATGCTGGTTTAGAATCTCTACAGTACATTGCCGCAACGAAAGGTTTAGTGATATAATTTGGATGGTATATTTTTACAGCAATAGGCCAAATCTCCTTTTAGGAGTTACGGTACACTTGGATACCATCTGTATGGATCAACAACGAGATTTGTTCTTCTCGATAAATAGTTGAAGAAATAGCATTCCTGAGTCCTGTTGATATTCCCAAATATATGAATTCGCCCATGGTGTTATTGATTCCTGGCATTTTTTGTAGATCTCGACGGTGCTTGGTTCCCAAAAATGTATCAGCCGTTCGTGGAAATGAAGTATAGCCCTAGCTTCTCGATATTAGTAGCAACTCGGTAATCGTTACAGCTTTCGTATCCTTCCGGTGTTTCCTGGCCCTTGCATAAATTTTTTGCTCCATTCCAGTGGGCTCTGATGGGTTAAAAGTAGACAGATTCCTGGGTTCAAAGTCTTCATCTTGGTCACAGTCCGAATCATGGATATCACCTCCGACATCACCGCACAGATCACTCATCACATCTTCATAATCCTCCGAAAAATTAGTAGCATTTAGCCCTGGAGACACACTCATTTCCTCAATCGTGTTGAGTTTATGATCCTTTGACACAACATTAACCTCATTCTCAATACTTTTATTTTCACTTGACTGTTCATGCTTCGAAATGTTTTCAGAGGGAACTTTCATTTGCACAGATGCTTTTTTCTGCAAGCTCTGGAAATGTCTCCATTTTCGAACACGTGGATACGAACTCGACATTTTCATGTTGAAAACAAATAATATGTGTGGCTACCGTGCTTTTTTCTTAGATTATGTTCCAAAAATGTGCGTACAACTCACTACATATTTTCAAGACATCATTAATTGGGAAATCGGCTGCAAATCATATGAAAAACGAAAGTATTATGATTAATTATAATTATCGAATAAGAAGATTTTTATTCGAAAAAGCATGTTTGGGAATTGGCTTGTAAATCTGGGCCAATCCTTGGATGACCCTTGGTTACCAAACTTGGAGGGACACGGAAATTTAACATTCGGCCCAGTACTGGGGGAGATCCACGAGCCAAGGTCTGGCCAGCCATGTTTCCTGCCAGTTCACAACAATGGCTACCTATCTTGGCCAGTCCTTGGGGCGAACTTGGTGGACAAAGCTTGGCGAGCCCAATCTCGTGCCAGTCCTGGCCCGCTTCTTAAGCATTGGCATTCCGTACGTGGGAATTTATTCTTCTTCCTGTGCTTTTACATTCTATTTACGCATATTCGATACGCCTATTTATAACATTTGATTGAGCGCCAAGCCCGCGAATTCGAAGTAATCCGCACTGAGTGAAAAATCAGAATACTACACTGAGCGAAAAACTGATTTCCTAGGAACGTCGTCGAGTTTGGCTCAAGCCGTTCTTGGCGTCGAATTTTCTTGATCCAAATTGATTAATTTTGAACCGAACTATCCGTGGATTCTGTTAAACTTATTCATGCTAGAAGAAATCGAGTGTATAGAATATGGAGTATTCATATGCTCTCAATCACGTTTTTGATTGCTAGAAGAAATTCGGTCCTTGGGATAACACTCTGAGTTTACGGGAAAGACAATCGGGTTTGGGAACAACTCATTGAGTCTGAAATTTCTGCCAAAACGGTTTGAGTTTCTGAGGAACTTGAATTGGAGTTAGGGGAAAACAAAACTATTTTAGGAAGAAATTTGCTCTAAAGAGGGATCTGATCAAAAAATAGTTTCTCATAAGAATATTATAGTTTCACCTAAATCTACTGAATGTTGAATTCATATAAACTTCTATAATAGGAAATTCCAAGCGATATTGAAGTCTAATTTTGACACCAGCAATCGATAGACTGCATAAACATTCCTTTTCTTATTTGCAAATTGATAGATGTATATTCGAAGTGACATTTTCGTTGTAAACTTGATCAAATCGGTGAAGAAAAGAAATTCTTCCTGTAAAAAAAAATATTCGTCCTGAAAGGACGGATTTTCTTAGTTCAAACTGTACGGTACTCAAAAGAAGGAAAACGCTTCACTCCCAGCAATCGCACATTAAATGATGAGAGGATGGGAGCGGATGGGACTCAAGATGCGTTTCAGGTGTTACGGTAATTCAAGTGATCGACTGCTTGGGTCCATTTTTTTTAAAGATTTGCGACGAAATCACTGCTGGACTGAACACAAGAATATGAAGAGGCTTATTTACTTCTAAGAATTCTAATTTATAATTTGATACTATCATCATTGACTTTAGATCAGAACAATAAAGGTGAACAACAAGTTTTCACATTTTGTATTATTATTTTAATTTTTTTTATAATTAATTATGAATCATGCCACAAATTCTGGTAAATAATATTCAGTCTCATTACATAATCTGGGAGGCTGAGTTACAATCGACGATTGTCGTGGATGCTAGCCGGATCCTTAAACTGTAACGATAAAAAGCATTTTAAGATAATTCTTCTGTTTGCCTTGACAAGACATTGCATAATCAAGATAGGTACCTGAGCCTATTGGTGCACTGCAGGAGGGAATGCCATGGCATTGCAGCGGTTAGACTCAGATGGTGATGGATATGAATCATTGGTATGAACATACATTTTGTAATGATTATATCGCCATGTCAATAATTCTTCCCATCTTTGTTTGACGTAAGCAAAGAAAAGATATTCATCTGCAAAAAGAAAATTGCAATTTTATATATAAAATTATGAATTTCCCATACAAATTAGGCTTCATCCTAGAATCATTTATTATTCGGAAAACGCTCGCTGCAATCGATACTCAGGATCAGTACGAACTTAAGTCGGTTGAAAAATTTTAATTTATTAGAATTGAAGGAAAAAAACAAGTAAAAATAAAAATGCAGAAGATTGTTTAGATTCTCTAGATTGTATAAATACATCCTAAGTTCAATCTATAATTTTTTTTTCGTTTACTCTCCAAAACCGATGAACATTGAAACCAATTATTTCTTGACGCAAATCTCTTGGTATTCTTTAGTCAATGATTGCGCTTCTTCAACCGAAAGAAACACTTATTTGCCAGAAGAAACAGTTTTCTTCTCTTGAGAATAGATGTCTTCCGGTCAAACTTGAGCTCGAATAAATGAATATTGAGATGCGTTTCTTCATACATATACTTTTTAATTTAGTGGGCACATTTCTGAGCTATTTTTTCATTAATAAATATTTAGTTGTACAGTGGTAAAATGAAGTTAGTGGAAAAATGTGGAGTTGACATTTTTGTATACATCTCAGAAGTTTCGAGATTTAAGTCAATTTACTAGACCGCTTTCTTTGTAAGGAACTCAGAGGGAACCTCGTGGGAATTTTTTGGAGCTATAAATATTCTATAGTTCTACGTGAATTTAATTCATTATGGCTATCATATGAAACAATGCGAATATTCAATAAAACATACAGATGGGTTCCAAAATCGGTACCTATTTCAAAATCCGTATACTAACTCTAATAACAGTAATAAGAAAAATAAAATGTACACTACTTATACCCGACTCTTTGTAGTTTCAGCTCTCTCAACGGCGACTGTGGTTTCGTCGACGGCTCAACGATGAATAATGGGATTTTTCCGAAGTAACACAGACCATGTAGACGTAGCGTTTTATGCAAGAATTTTTTTTCTGACATGAAATATAAAATAGTTTTTCATAAAACGAATTATTTTACGAAGACCCATTAGAACGGTCGACCCGGACTCATGGCACTGTATGATCTATCGCGAGAATCATCGTGTTTCACTCCATCAAATTATAGTTTTGATCTGATGATGATCTGATTTTGATTTGAAATTGAATCGATCTAGAATGGAGCAAACTGAAATTGCAACGCTCCTTCATCAATGGGAATTGGTAAAATACATCACAGTATTTGGGGGTAAGTACGAGCAATTTATCAATTTTAGATTTTTAAGTTACCCATCTGCCATTCGAGGCTAAAAAGTTATTGAAACTCTTACATTATTTCCCGTAGATTGCCCGGATCTTATTTTATTTATTTCATATTGGCTATTCGAAAACAATGCGAGAAATGAACCGTGATGAATAATGATTAATTTGTGAAAATAATAAATGTTTAGTTCGGAGAATACAATCCATTTTTAGGGAAACAAAAACATATTCGGCAGTTCGGCTAAAAAACAGTTGATATTTCTTGACCATGGGGCTAGAGCATGAGTTCTCCCAATTCCGAGAATTCGTTGTTGAGGAGTATGAAAAGGAGAAAGGAAACAAAACTGTTCGCATTCGTTTTACGTCGAACACTAGCTTGAATTTCCACTTCGTTTATTTATAATTGGAATATGTAGTTTCCATTTTCGGCTTAGACGAAAAATTCTATCTTTTAATCCCCTTTTTTTAATAGAAAATGGTTTCGTTGATCAAACTTCGCTCGCAAAATTAACTCCATCAACGATCAAAGAATTAATTCCCCGCATGTTTGATCGCCTTACATTTGAAGAGAGATGGAGTGCATGGTGGATTGAAAGGATATCTTTGTATTGAGTATACGATTAATATCCATGAAAAACTCTTAAACTATTTACTATGTATTAAATGTTTGCATTCATTAAGCATACTGTTATTGCACTGTTGTGAAAAAAAATTACCTCCTGCAATTTGCTATTGCATTGGAAAACAATCCATATATAAAAAAATTATTTTTTTAAGTTTTGCCTATTTTTCGATATGAAATTTGCCAGAATTGTCTTGAAAAGTTATAAAAAAGGTCAATTGATATCTACTTCATATAAATTCTATACATATTTATAAGAAATATTCATTTTGCTTAAGTGATGTATATTCAAATATATTATTAGTGTGAGAAATATAGCTACACTAGATTCAATCGAACGTTAGACACCGTTCTTATCTTAGCGTTTAAGTAGAATTATCATTCTAGTCACAGGTATGATTGCGCATAATTGTCTTTGATTTCCTTCCCTTACATTCACCAAATCTCTAAAAAATTCACTGAATGGAATTTGTATAAAAGTTATTTCGAAAATTCCTGGGTTACATACACTAGTTCCCATGATAGAATAATAGCAATTAATGAAAGATTATTTCAGATTAATTGGGCAAAAAAAAATGTTGCTCTTAAATGACACTTTAAAACAAACATGCGGTTTTTGTTTTTTGTTGAGCTAGGTGCAATTTTTATATTGGAAAAAGTGGTGTTTCAATAGAATTTTTTCTACAATATATTTTTTTTTAATATGATTTTTACATTTTTTTTTGGGCACGAATTTATTAAATCAATTTGTGATAGAAAGATTTTCCAGTTCTAGGAGGTAACTCAGGTGAAAAGTTAATTGATCACAGGAGAGAGTTATTCAATTTGATAACCGTGGATAAACTCAAAATTGCATTGCACGCCAATTTCGATTCCTGGTGTTCCACCATATGGTTCAATAGAACAGGAGCATTAAGATCATGTGACCAAAGTATCATTGCAGAGGTCACAGTTAATCATTTACTTCGCAACGGTCAAAGGTATTTGAGATATTCTACAGAACCCTGCAGTCATTTCTAGCCTCAAGATTTTTGAATCGTCAATTTTTTTGATGTGTCATGCACAAAAAAAATACAATCCTTAATAATTTGAGCTTACCATTAGCCTGCATTGATTTTTCCGATGAAAAATCGCCATTCTAAGCAAAAAAAAACGTTGACTTTACTCGGTTCCCCATATCCCTGGCGGACCACTCGATAGGGTGGATCGAGTTGTGCACTGAGTCGATAGGTGTTCGAGATTGAGTCGATGGTAATGTGGATCAACATTACCATCGACTCAATCTCGAACATCTATCGACTCAGTGCACAACTCGATTCACTCTATCGAGGGCCTATCGAGTAGATCTCTAATGGTCCACCAGGGATTTTTCTAAGGTTTTTTTATTTCATTGGAGAGCTCAGAATTTTTTACTAGAAATACGTTGAAATCAGTGGATGCTTTCAATGATATCAGTAAGGCTAATTTGAAAACGAATTATCATTCCAACTTATTTCTAATAATCAAGTTTTAATTTCTAATATATTTATTCTTTCCAATGTTTTCATCTCAAATATTAAATAATCTAAATTAATCATTTTTAGAGGATGGACGCATGCACATTTCGATAAAATTGCTGTGAATATAACCTTATTGTATAAGGGAGAAGTGAAGGGAACTTATTATGCACCCCCACTGAATGGACAACCAGCAAATGGAAAAATTTATTACAAATTCAAAAATAAACAAAGGCAGTATTCTCTCTGCACTGGACTTGTCAAAAAACGTTCCAGTAAGCAAGTGGACAATCAGTCAAGAGACCACGTGCTGAGGATCAAGAACCAACAACCCAAGACAGCTTGAAGGCATTAAGAACGCAAGCCCAAATATCTGATGAAGTGATAGGACATTGGAAAAATACACTTGACTATCGCAAAAAGTGGCTGGCTGTCGAAAGTCATCCCTTTGTTACAGATGTATTGGAAGGCTCGCCCGTGCTGAAGTCTCTGATTGCACCAGTGTTATTTAATATTGATTTCGAAGGCTTCGGGATTGTTAAGGAGGAGCGTATCCAATATTGGGATGATTTTCTTCGAGCTGTTCGAGAAACGTGTATGGACAAGAAAATGAACGAGGTTTCGACAGGCTCATTGAAGTTCATCGATTTGGAGTCTACATCAAGTGACGGGCGAGTCTTATGTCAGCTGATGGTGTTGAATCACCTTTTTGCACCCAAAGGTAGAGTGCTCGTCAACACCTCTAATAATCGTAATAACTCCAATGGAATCTTGTCAAATTATAAGAGAACATCCATCCCAGAAGCCAAGGACAGTATACTCATACACGTTTTGGTAACTATCTACAGAATTCCTTCAGTTGACAGTGCACTGTCAACGGGGTAAATGAAATCGTCTAGAGTCACGAAGAATTTCGTAGGTGACGCTATATGACTTCCAACGATGATCAGATAGGGTTGAACATGCTGTCTACCAGCATTTGCGATTGTTTGCTCTTTCGCAGTGGTGGTGTCATCATCACGCTGTAAATTTCAAGGATGAATATTTTGAAAATTTACCGATGATTTATTACTGAAGGAATTAAGGATTGTATTTTTTTTGTGCATGACACATCAAAAAAATTGACGATTCAAAAATCTTGAGGCTAGTAATGACTGCAGGGTGTTGTAGAATATCTCAAATACCTTTGAACGTAGCGACGTAAATGATTAACTGTGACCTCTGCAATGATACTTTGGTCACATGATCTTAATGTTCCTGTTCTATTGAACCATATGGTGGAACACCAGGAATCGAAATTGGCGTGCAATGCAATTTTGAGTTTATCCACGGTTATCAAATTGAATAACTCTCTCCTGTGATCAATTAACTTTTCACCTGAGTTACCTCCTAGAACTGGAAAATCTTTCTATCACAAATTGATTTAATAAATTCGTGCCCAAAAAAAAATGTAAAAATCATATTAAAAAAAAATATATTGTAGAAAAAATTCTATTGAAACACCACTTTTTCCAATATAAAAATTGCACCTAGCTCAACAAAAAACAAAAACCGCATGTTTGTTTTAAAGTGTCATTTAAGAGCAACATTTTTTTTTGCCCAATTAATCTGAAATAATCTTTCATTAATTGCTATTATTCTATCATGGGAACTAGTGTATGTAACCCAGGAATTTTCGAAATAACTTTTATACAAATTCCATTCAGTGAATTTTTTAGAGATTTGGTGAATGTAAGGGAAGGAAATCAAAGACAATTATGCGCAATCATACCTGTGACTAGAATGATAATTCTACTTAAACGCTAAGATAAGAACGGTGTCTAACGTTCGATTGAATCTAGTGTAGCTATATTTCTCACACTAATAATATATTTGAATATACATCACTTAAGCAAAATGAATATTTCTTATAAATATGTATAGAATTTATATGAAGTAGATATCAATTGACCTTTTTTATAACTTTTCAAGACAATTCTGGCAAATTTCATATCGAAAAATAGGCAAAACTTAAAAAAATAATTTTTTTATATATGGATTGTTTTCCAATGCAATAGCAAATTGCAGGAGGTAATTTTTTTTCACAACAGTGCAATAACAGTATGCTTAATGAATGCAAACATTTAATACATAGTAAATAGTTTAAGAGTTTTTCATGGATATTAATCGTATACTCAATACAAAGATATCCTTTCAATCCACCATGCACTCCATCTCTCTTCAAATGTAAGGCGATCAAACATGCGGGGAATTAATTCTTTGATCGTTGATGGAGTTAATTTTGCGAGCGAAGTTTGATCAACGAAACCATTTTCTATTAAAAAAAGGGGATTAAAAGATAGAATTTTTCGTCTAAGCCGAAAATGGAAACTACATATTCCAATTATAAATAAACGAAGTGGAAATTCAAGCTAGTGTTCGACGTAAAACGAATGCGAACAGTTTTGTTTCCTTTCTCCTTTTCATACTCCTCAACAACGAATTCTCGGAATTGGGAGAACTCATGCTCTAGCCCCATGGTCAAGAAATATCAACTGTTTTTTAGCCGAACTGCCGAATATGTTTTTGTTTCCCTAAAAATGGATTGTATTCTCCGAACTAAACATTTATTATTTTCACAAATTAATCATTATTCATCACGGTTCATTTCTCGCATTGTTTTCGAATAGCCAATATGAAATAAATAAAATAAGATCCGGGCAATCTACGGGAAATAATGTAAGAGTTTCAATAACTTTTTAGCCTCGAATGGCAGATGGGTAACTTAAAAATCTAACATTGATAAATTGCTCGTACTTACCCCCAAATACTGTGATGTATTTTACCAATTCCCATTGATGAAGGAGCGTTGCAATTTCAGTTTGCTCCATTCTAGATCGATTCAATTTCAAATCAAAATCAGATCATCATCAGATCAAAACTATAATTTGATGGAGTGAAACACGATGATTCTCGCGATAGATCATACAGTGCCATGAGTCCGGGTCGACCGTTCTAATGGGTCTTCGTAAAATAATTCGTTTTATGAAAAACTATTTTATATTTCATGTCAGAAAAAAAATTCTTGCATAAAACGCTACGTCTACATGGTCTGTGTTACTTCGGAAAAATCCCATCATTCATCGTTGAGCCGTCGACGAAACCACAGTCGCCGTTGAGAGAGCTGAAACTACAAAGAGTCGGGTATAAGTAGTGTACATTTTATTTTTCTTATTATTGTTATTAGAGTTAGTATACGGATTTTGAAATAGGTACCGATTTTGGAACCCATCTGTATGTTTTATTGAATATTCGCATTGTTTCATATGATAGCCATAATGAATTAAATTCACGTAGAACTATAGAATATTTATAGCTCCAAAAAATTCCCACGAGGTTCCCTCTGAGTTCCTTACAAAGAAAGCGGTCTAGTGAATTGACTTAAATCTCGAAACTTCTGAGATGTATACAAAAATGTCAACTCCACATTTTTCCACTAACTTCATTTTACCACTGTACAACTAAATATTTATTAATGAAAAAATAGCTCAGAAATGTGCCCACTAAATTAAAAATTATATGTATGAAGAAACGCATCTCAATATTCATTTATTCGAGCTCAAGTTTGACCGGAAGACATCTATTCTCAAGAGAAGAAAACGGTTTCTTCTGGCAAATAAGTGTTTCTTTCGGTTGAAGAAGCGCAATCATTGACTAAAGAATACCAAGAGATTTGCGTCAAGAAATAATTGGTTTCAATGTTCATCGGTTTTGGAGAGTAAACGAAAAAAAAATTATAGATTGAACTTAGGATGTATTTATACAATCTAGAGAATCTAAACATTCTTCTGCATTTTTATTTTTACTTGTTTTTTTCCTTCAATTCTAATAAATTAAAATTTTTCAACCGACTTAAGTTCGTACTGATCCTGAGTATCGATTGCAGCGAGCGTTTTCCGAATAATAAATGATTCTAGGATGAAGCCTAATTTGTATGGGAAATTCATAATTTTATATATAAAATTGCAATTTTCTTTTTGCAGATGAATATCTTTTCTTTGCTTACGTCAAACAAAGATGGGAAGAATTATTGACATGGCGATATAATCATTACAAAATGTATGTTCATACCAATGATTCATATCCATCACCATCTGAGTCTAACCGCTGCAATGCCATGGCATTCTTTCCTGCAGTGCACCAATAGGCTCAGGTACCTATCTTGATTATGCAATGTCTTGTCAAGGCAAACAGAAGAATTATCTTAAAATGCTTTTTATCGTTACAGTTTAAGGATCCGGCTAGCATCCACGACAATCGTCGATTGTAACTCAGCCTCCCAGATTATGTAATGAGACTGAATATTATTTACCAGAATTTGTGGCATCATTCATAATTAATTACAAAAAAAATTAAAATAATAATACAAAATGTGAAAACTTGTTGTTCACTTTTATTGTTCTGATCTAAAGTCAATGATGATAGTATCAAATTATACATTAGAATTCTTAGAAGTAAATAAGCCTCTTCATATTCTTGTGTTCAGTCCAGCAGTGATTTCGTCGCAAATCTTTAAAAAAAATGGACCCAAGCAGTCGATCACTTGAATTACCGTAACACCTGAAACGCATCTTGCGTCCCATCCGCTCCCATCCTCTCATCATTTAATGTGCGATTGCTGGGAGTGAAGCGTTTTCCTTCTTTTAAGTACCGTACAGTTTGAACTAAGAAAATCCGTCCTTCCAGGAATATTTTTTTTTTACAGGAAGAATTTCTTTTCTTCACCGATCTGATCAAGTTTACAACGAAAATGTCACTTCGAATATACATCTATCAATTTGCAAATAAGAAAAGGAATGTTCATGCAGTCTATCGATTGCTGTTGTCAAAAATGTTTTGTTTTCCCACAAGATTAGACTTCAATATCGCTTAGAATTTCCTATTATAGAAGTTTCTATGAATCCAATACTCGGTCGATTTAGGTGAAACTATAATATTCTTATGAGAAACTATTTTTTGATCTGATCCCTCTTTAGAGTAAATTTCTTCCTAAAATAGTTTTGTTTTCCCCTAACTCCAATTAAAGTTCCTCAGAAACTCAAACAGTTTAGGCAGAAATTTCAGACTCATTGAGTTGTTCCCAAACCCGATTGACTTTCCCGTAAACTCAGAGTGTTATCCCAATTACCGAATTTCTTCTAGCAATCAAAAACGTGATTGACAGCATATTAATACTCCATATTCTATACACTCGATTTTTTCTAGCTTGAATAAGTTTAACAGAATCCACGGATAGTTCGGTGCAAAATTAATCAATTTGGGTCAAGAAAATTCGACGCCAAGAACGGTCTGGTTTGAGCCAAACTCGACGACGTACCTAGAAAATCAGTTTTTCGCTCAGTGCGGTGACTTCCAGCGCTATGCGGCGGCGAACGTAGTAAGAAAACAAATAATTCTTTAGAATTCAGATGGTCGGAAATGAACTCCACAATTGCATATTTCTTGGATAAGAAGACCGCTTGCGGTGACATCATTCCGAAATTCTTTTGCTTTTAGAGTAACTGCGAGATAAAAAATAACCATTGAAACAACTATAATAGGGTTCAGTGATGTTAGGATTAAGTGAATAAAAAAGTAAATTATTTAGTAGATTTTTACGAGACGCCAAGTGATAAAGGCACACAAAGACTATACAAATACCGCAAACTTCTATTATGCAGGAGAAAGTTGTTGTTCTTCTCTCTCTCTTTTTCCCACTCACTCAATGTTTACTTCTCGTTTCCAAATCCTTGGTGAAATATGTGACCCATAATTTTGGTCTAAAAACACTCTAATTGAAATAAATAGTTTTCTTTATACTCCAATTATGCTCGTAACAGTTCATGGTGTGCTTCAGCACTTTATTCCACATATCACGTTCCCAAACTACTTTCGTTCCACGATCTTTCGAAATCTAAACGATTCATCGTATCCTGAGATTCGCCTTTCGTCTTCATTATTCTTTTTAAAAAACTGACTGCAGGCCTCGAGTTTGGCGTCTTTTCTCTTCCGTTGATACACCTTCAGTAGAGCATCTTTCACAAGCGTAAAAACCTCCGGCCCTCTTACAACATTCGATAAGAGCCCTGACCGGAGAATCCGCGACGATTGCTAGAATTTTGGAAGAGAAACGTCTTCCTGCAATGTGAATTCCATTTTCACTCAAGTTTTAACTTCAGTAATAAAATCTTTCGGATAATTATTGACAGACCCAGGTGTTGAATCTACACAATAGATCCCCGCTATGAAAGGATTGCAAATGTAATCTTCGTGATAAATTTTTATAGAAATTGGCCAAACGTTAATGTTCAAACTTCGATAGATTTGTATCCCTTCAATGTGAATGAAAATTACAATCTCAATTTCAGTATGCACGCGAGGAAAAATTATTTTCTGTATATGATGCTCATTTCCGAGATACTGGAACTCACCTATATCAGACCACTCGCACTGTATATTTGCCTCAAATGCTGACGATGAGTCGTCTTGAACAGTGTTTCTGCTCATTTCCCTAAATTTGGATATCCTTCACTTCTGATCGTCATCAAAAAATCGGTAATGACATTGAGAGTTAGCGTAGGTAAATTACGTACAGCCCAGGCAGGTAGTTTTTGCTTCATTCCATCGCGATTAGCAGTACAGGTAATGCCATAGACATCTTTACTATTGTTATCGCTAATAATACCACGAGAGGTTTGAAATTATCGGAATATTTACCAATAGGTGCATTGCAAACAAATGAGTGTGTTAAATTTTCCAGGCTAAAAAATCACCAGTGCGAAGCACGAGCGATTTTTCTGAAAAACTTAACAAACTCATTTGTGTGCAGGGAACCTTGGTAAATATTTCGATAACTTTCAAAGCTAGAGTGGTATTCGTAGGATTATTTGTTCAATCCAAATTTCGGTTAACAGAATTGGTCCATGAGACGAACCTCACAGTTGTCAAATACAAATTTTATTTTCAAAACAAATATATTTTAATTCAAATTAAGGGATCGAATTAAATCTGTAATTGACATTTGGGGTTAATGCGACTGGATATTATTTTGTTTCTTATATATAGGAAGTACCAGACGAAATTATCAACAAATTATCAGTATATTACCATGGTCCTTGGTACCACGTGACGTCGAATGAGCCAATCCTATTAACGGAAATTTGGGTTGAAAAAATAATCAGTAGAATCAGTCGTCCCCAGATTGGCATTCAAGTGAGACAACTCATTGCAATTGAGATCATTTTCTGATTGTGAGCGTATTTCTGAGCCTGACTCACTGACTTCAAATCTTACGTCCACGTTTCTAGCTAATGTTTTGTTAAAAACTGTTTCATTTCTGCAAGGAGCAATGGGCTCTTCAGTACCTCTTTCTTCTACGCATTTGTTCTAAAAATTGTCAGCAGATTCACCGATTGTCTTATTCTTAAAATATTGACACTTTTTCACTCGTAAATATCGGTTTGAAGTCATGTCACAAAATGCAGTGATTTGATATTAAAGCGAACATAAAAACACGAAAACTCCGCCAAAATATGCAGTCACCCTACTAACTCAAAATTAACTCTCCTTACAACTTTGAATATCTTGCGTGGAACTATACTCAGCAATGATGATACCAGTGAGATAAAATAGAATTTCTTCGATTATCATGTCCTTGATGACATATTCTTCATTCCAAAATTCTGCCAATTCGGAATTATCGAGGATTAAGGATGTCCACATTTAGGGGAGGGAGAATCGACTAGGATAGAGCATGATTAAAAAGCCCGATTATTGGAGGCGCGATGTATAATTACAATGGAAGTTTAGTTAAGGTCAGTTCATTTGAATCACATATAAGGTTATACTCACGTGTGTTTCATTGGTAGAATCAGACAATTAATTGTTTTAACGCATGGGGTACGATTATATTATAATGATATCACCACTTATTTGATTCACTCAGGCCAGCTATCTCATATAATCTTCACCCGTGGTGACTTACCGGTTAGTTAAATCAATCTTACAATAACGGTGAAAGTATGTAAACCACTATGTTTGTTATCATTTTTCCCTCATGTGCACTCGTTAAAAATGATTGACGTTGGCATTAGTATATTAGTAATTTCAATTACGTTTTTCCATTTTTTAACATATATATTACTTAATGATTATTGAATATCACTTTGGCATCATTAGGATATAATAATTATTGATCAGGACTTTAAATGGTTGGGCTTCACACCGGTAACCGATAGTAATTTAACGTCAAAACCAGGCGCACGCGAGGCAATGAATGTACCCACTGCACCATGATACCGGGCTATTTAGAAGAATATTATAGGAAGCAAAAAGGAAAGATGAAGAGAGAAGTAAATGAGTTGATCGAAGTATATATATAATACAGGTTTAGTACCTATATCTCTCTGGATTGTTACTGCCGAAACGATAGAAAACACGGAGTACGCAGTTTATATATTTTTAACGTCTTCATTTCCGTCAAAGATGTGCCGGAAATAGCCGTAAGATATACTCAGGGTGTTTTACGTATTGATCAGTTCGACGAAAATGGAACTGAGTACCCCACCCTACTCCTGAAAAACTGGGTGTGACTTACTCGACAAAACCACGGAGTCAAGTTTAATGTCCCTTGCAACCTCTCATCTTGTTCATCAACACGTATGCAGTGTACATAATTTAATAATCAGGATAATAAATCAGTAACTGTGTTTGTTACGAAAGTAAGAATTCTCAGTTTATTTAAGTAATGTATGTCATGGATATGCAGTTTCCTCCTCATAATTTTCGTCTTTTTTGCGGATTTTTGGCAAACCATTAATAAAATAGAAGTGAAACATATTATTCTCGAATTTCATTCTTGTTCACTGAATTGCTAAATTTCATCGACGATGATTTCCACATTTATGTATCATTTATGAATTTTAAGAAGTTTAGAGGAGGGTGGAAAAGTTATTGCACGGCCCTGTCGTACGTTGTTCGCCAATGATCAACATGGAAACTAGAACATTATTCAGTTAATCTGGTGGAAAAAAATGAAAAAAATGGCAATGAGCTGAGAAGTAGCGAGAAGTCAGCGATATATAGTAAGGCTTCATAAAACTTTCTCCTCGTGTAAAAACCCACGCTCTGCACTTGTTATTTTTGAATTTGCGAGGTAATACAATCAGTTGATAAACGTTATTAACGTTAAATCTATGGTTTATGTCCACCGTAAATAATAAAAATTGACATATTAATAATATTTCACTACATAATTCTGGACAAGTCCTTTGGTTGCATCTGCAATTCCTTAACACAGACCCCCTCCCTTCCCCGCCCGAGTATCGCTGGCGACACCACGAGTGGGTGATCTTATAGTCAATTATTTGAATTGCTACAGAAGATAGCGGCGGACATAGCACTCGCCGCGTTTAATCAGTGAGGTAGGTGGTCGGTTGAGGTGAGGTGGGAGTTATCAAAGAGAATTGACTGAATTAGAGGTTCAGTTCTGTGGGTTTGAGTGGCCCCAGTGGCATCGTAGCACCTCACCTGAGGAGAAGAAGGGTGCCATACGCAGTGATGGGGTCTCTGCCCGTCAGTTGACTCAACAATTCCTCAGTAGCAGTTCTGCTCTAAGGCAAACTGGGAACCGAATCCGGTAGTTGGGTTTGGAATAACACCTTCTCACCTTCTTTGCAATCTTCATAATTTTACATAAAGCTTCTTCATATCCTGCTTTCTGTTCCTCGTAGTTTCATCTAATTTCAATGGAAAAAAGCTCTCAGAGGGACACCCCCACTTTCGAGTTCTCTCTCTGAGAGTGGAACTGTGCTGAGGAATCGTTGAGTCGGCTGACGGGCACACATCCCAGCATTGCATGTGACGCCCTCTTCCTTTTAGGCTGAGATACTATGATGCCGCTGGAGTCACTCAACTCCAGGGAAGAGATTTTGCGCGTTTTTCTCGACTTGAAACTTATTTTTTGTTCCCGTTAGGAGGCGTCTTGAGGCGTTTATCAAATGCCTTTTAAACCACTGAGAAGTTAGGTATGTGGAGAGGAACTCCTCTCAAAATAGCTACTTATGGGATATTGGTCCTGCTCCAAAATAATTTTTATTTACCTGAATCCACTTTGGTATAGATGATGTCGGACCTTCATCAGGTAGGATGGGAGAAATGCGTCGAATAAGCCTCTCCGTTAACGTTTTTGTTAACCTACCCAAAAAAAAATTCAACTTTATTAAACACTTCCTAGTACGAAAAAGTATGGATACATGAACGTTATACGACGTGCAATGTTACCTAAACCGTCTCTTGAAAGAACGCTCATCTAGAGTGTGAAAGGGATTCTGTGATTCTCTCATTGCCGTATTCCTCACCCTATTTCGTTCTATCCTTACTCGTTCAATTCCTGCTTCGATATCTCTCACAGCTATTATTGCTACAAGTGCACTTGCTAAATTCCTCGGGTATACAAACATTGTCTGTAGACTTACAACTGACTAAAAATGAAAGAAAACAGCTTCCATCACTTAAGTAAATAATTCCATAACCTAATATTATTTCATTGGCCAAATTATTGGTAAACTACTCGACCTCTGAGTTGTAACGAGCATCGGGGATGCCCGTTAGTATCCCCAAATGAAAATAATAACGAGAGAGAGGGAGCGCGATAATAAGAAGTTAGGGGTAGGTTAAAATTATGATTATTTTCCCCCTTCGGGGTGGTTTAGGGATTTTAGGGTTAAGATCAGGGCAAGCTCTACGTTAATTTAGTTCCGGCCCAAAAGAGCCGGCGCTCCAAAGGAAAGGGTTCCTGAGGGTTAGTTTGTACGGGTGGAAGGCCGTACGAGGAACACGAAAAATACCCCTACGGATCGCCAAGGGCTGTTACGGGTGGAAGGCCGTCTGGGATAGAATTAATCATCGTCCCGACGGAGTGCCAACAATTTTAAAATTAAGTATCGGTGGAAGGCCGCACGGGGTAAATCCAGCCCTTACCTCAGCGGAGTGCCAATAAATAAATAAAATTACGGGTTAGTGAAATAATTTAATACGTTTAAGGTTAGTGATTTAGGTCTTCTAACCCCAGGAATCCAGGAGGAACAACCGAGAGAAAAATACGGCGGAAAGAAAAATTTCTGGTAATGAGAATTAATTCAAGTTTGAATTAATTCTCCCGCGAAGGGCTTGACCCAGAATAAGGTAGAGGGATCCACCAATCGACACCCGATCGATTGGTAGGCGTGATTAGGGGGTCAGCGCAACGCGACACTGACCTCCGAAAAACAGTTACGCATTAACCTCGGAAACATCCACACGGGAGAAAAAGAATAGTGAGTAGTGAGACGTGATATTGCACCATCCCGAGAACACCAGGACAATTAGCTGCCACCAGGATGGTCCTGAAACGAAAGAGAAGGGCAGCAAGAAAATCCACAGGGAGTTTTTACGACCTTAATTAAAGATTTTTCCCCTTTTTGGCGGCTCCCCAATAAGTTATTGGTGGTCAGAGATTTTTCCGAGCCATGGAAATGGCGTCGGTTGTTTCCCCCAAGTTTTGGGTGGTTTTTTTTAGAGGACTGTTGGGAGGATTTTCCGAACGTATTCGGCGCGTGTTTTCCCCCGGTGCGGTTGGTGGGTTGTTGGTGAGAATTTTGGGATTTTAGGGGTTATTGTAGGGATGGAATTTCTGTGTGAATTACCCACGGCCAACAAAGGGCCAGTGGTTTTCCCTCATGGCGTCATCGAGACAGCCATCGAGTGGTACGCGCAACAAGTGTGATAAGCGCATTAATATTCCACGTGGCTATTAATTGGCCCAATGTGGTTAATTAGCGATTTTTATGAAGATGATTTTGTGGGGATGTTCGGGGTAATGTTCCGAGCCGTACGGCTCAGGTTTTTCCGAAATCCGTCCTGCGGATTTCGAGATTTTGAGTTTCTAGGGACCTGGAATTTTTTTTTGGTGATAGAATTTTCCTCGCCGTTAACCGAGCGGTGAGGCGTAGTGCTCTCTCTCTCACTCTCTTCAGATTTCGGGCGTGTGGGTTCGAGTCCGACGAGTTATACTTTTTTTTTGTTCCTTTTCTTTTGTTTTCTTAAAATTGTTAAATCTTCCTCGGATTATCGCCGATCGATAATCCTCGAGGCCACATTACTACGACACATTTTGAGTGTCTGAGTCAATTAGCGGTTTAGTTTGGGGTTCTGGTTGGGGAGAAATTATATTTCGAGCCAATTAATATATTCCGAATTTCTCTTTCGAGCCAATTAAAATATTCATGACCTTCAAGAGAATTATTATGATAATAAAATTTTGGGGGAGAGTATCTCAATAGATGTTTGTCCAATTAATTATGACTCTTGTACTGAACTTTGACATGAATAGCGGAACACGTAAGGACAATGTTTTTGTTGCATTAATTTATTTCTCGCCTCCCGTTTCCTTTTTTTTGGTATGTTTTCCGATATTTGGCAGTAACCTTGCCCCCATCTACGATCCACCCCTCTCTCCACAACTGGCATACTGAGCGACCCCAGGACCGTCACCTTTCCCCAACGCCTAATTATCCTTCCCGTTCCCTTCAGGTTTCCTTTTTGATTTTGGAGTATATTTTTGAGTTAGAGCTTTAGGAGTTTGAGATACGATTTTCGATACAATGAATTTCGAGGTTAGTTAAGTTTAGGTTTACCGAATTTTCCGGTTTGGTAATTCCGGTTAAAGATTACCTGGCGCCCATTTGGTTAAATTTTAGCAGGTTTTATCAGGCTTAGGGGAAGTAGGGCGAAGGTAATGGGCATTTTCCATTCCCCGGGGAAATGTCACGTTACAGAGTATATTACGAATATCTTCTATCCACTGATAATTTATTACTCGATCTATCGTCAATCGTTTACAACAATTTGAGAGAAAATTTAATTTGAATTATCACCGCGCCCGTGTTCTCAAGACCTGCACACAACGTCTGTATTCCACGCCCCCTAACGGGAGCAAAAAAATAAGTTTCAAGTCGAGAAAAACGCGCAAAATCTCCCTCCAGAACTGAGCTCCTACTTTCGTCAATCCTCTTGGGGATAAGCTATGATTTAAGAAGGTGTTGTTAGGCCAAAAACATAGGACACGTTCTCTCAGGCGACATGAGGCAGTGCGGCGGCCACTATGACCTTCCCATCATCGCCATGTCATCCCCACTATGCAGCTATTTGTCACTGACGGACTGATTTTTTAAATGATAGAACAATTGTAAATAGGAAGGAAAAATGTAAAATATATTTTTACCAATCAGAAAATAAACAAAAAAATCTTAACAACCGTTTTTGTTATTTTGTGTTCCATTTACTTTCTCTTCATATTTTCATCTGCTGATGAAACCGATGATATTCGTGAATTAATAAGTCGATGAATGTATTACTAATTCATGATTATTTATTATTAATAAATGAATCGTTATTTAAATAAATTATGATTTCAACGATATTGAGAATAATATAATTAAATGCATTGATTTAACCGGAAATGAAAATATTTGTTTTCACGAATGGTGAAATCTTATGCAATTGTGAATTGTAAAAAATCATCGAGCAACAATTATCGATTTTTCTCAGTTTCATCTCAGAAAAAATCCCGTAAAGAAAGGAAATGGATCAAAAATGGTCGTGATTTGTTGCCAAGTGATCAGTGACAGTTCTACTTGTCACTACCCTAACTTAAAGAAAAATGTGTCGATGTTACCTCCTGAGTATGTGTGCACAATATGAATCAAATGACCTCGAAGTCTGTGGAGGGAATACAAGTTTCGCCTACTTGGTTCTTGGCCTCACCCGGGATCAAGAACGGAGCCATGGTTATTCTTTGATTGACTCCACCGGCGCTCTCCTTTGTCACAAGTGAAATTTAGCACATATACTGCGGATATGTGCCCACCTACAATAACCTGGCCCAAAAAATTATAATTTATGATTTTTACGTTGAGCCTATCGGAAATGGATAGGAAATCATGCGAGAAAAGTAGTGGATTTTTCATCTATTTTCAAAATCATTTTTCGAGGCAGCATAAACAATCTAATGTGTTGTCGAAATATTTGACTCACCAGTAGTTTGCTTTGATGAGGCGTGGTGAATGGGGAAATGGGCCCACGGCGGTCTTCTTCCATGTACTAAGCTCAATCCTCAGTGATGAGTTTTCGTCCAAGTAACAAATCAGCCCGTTTGTACATTTTCCGTGGCTATGTCAACTTTGTCTCCTTTTTTCTTTTTGTTCTCTTCACATATAGGAAATGAAGCCAAATGAAAGCCAAATGGGATGGACCAGAAACAGAAAGTCAAACCTGGAATGGCACCGTCATTCTTTTGCGGTGTTCACTCGATGTTGAAGAAAACTCTAAGACCAACAGATTACTCAGTCAATTTGGACTCTCCAATCCTAAGAAATCTACAGGACACTCATAAAGACGTACTCGAGCTATGATTGCTGTCGTGTTAGCCCAGAAATACCATTAAATTAAGAAATATCATTTGTAACGATGTTTTCCCCGGAGTGTTCCGTAAGTCCGGGGAATTGGTTACCAGGAGGTTTACCAACTGGTTTACCAGGAGGGCGCCAGGTATTTTAAGGGGCCAAAATAGCAGACCAGAGAGCCGCCTAGTTGTTAAGGATACAATTAGGAAATACCATTTAAGCCGCCTAGTTGTTGAGGACACAATTAGGAAAGACCGATAAGTTAAAATGAGGTGCGTGACCAGAGATCGTCACTGTCCCTTTCCTAGGGCGCAGTGAGGACCTCTGGAGACATCCCGCGAAATACCAAAAACGGCGGATGTAAAATTAGAACGCGTGCGGGAGCACTGGGTCGCTCAGTATGCTAGGTTATGGAGTGGCTGGAGTGCGTGGGGCATCGTCCGTGGTTCTTATCACCACCGCGAGGATATCCCTGCCGGTAACGTTTCCTGGAGCGCGCCGAATTCAAATGTCCCCAACCAGGCTGTCCAGTTAACCCCTCATCTGGACCACTGGCCAATTGAATGCCCGCCCCGTCTAACGTGGAACAGTTCTCTGGAGTGGAGAACCAAGTTATCCGACAGAGGAGTCTCATTGGGAGCTGAGGTTCAGTACTATAACTTCAACTCCCCACGCGTAGGGAATTAGCGGACCCAATCGATGCGGCAGAGAGCGTGATTTATCCCGTACATTTTCCATTAACGCGAAAATCGCGTTACACATTAAGCAATTCCTCATTGATCTGGATAATACGAGGACGCATAAAGTGGCACATATTATTCTAAAATATGTAATACTGAATGAGACAATAATTATAATGTAATATAAACTGACGGTAGTCGTTGGGATGAGTGACCAAGCGCCTAACAATTCGATTTTTGGATTGTGCTCTTGGGGTAGGTGGTGGCAGAGGGCCGGGTAACGGAAGGACGATTCGGTGAACCTGCGAGACTTACGTCGCAACATTTTTAAAAGACGTTTTTTCTTTATACCAGTCTATACAGTGACGCGTGATTGTGAGTTGATTGTTGATGCTCTGAATATTAAGAGGAACCGGGAATACTAGTATTGAGGACAAATTACGCAATTACCTATCATATCGGAGAATGTTGAGGTCACTGCCATTGCTTTTAGTACGACTGAACCATGGATCTCGATGAAACCATCATAATAAATAATTGCGGCTGAATTTAAAATACTGCAGGCTATTGCTATGCTCTCGTTTCAACCTTATACTTTGAATATTCACGCTCAGCTGTTCAGCTGGACAGTGATTGAAATCCATTGTTTCACAAAATTGTTGATTGTGCAAAAATGGCTGCGGTGAGCATGTTACTTATGCATAATCCAGGGTGCTTGTCGTGCTTAGAGCTTCATCAAACGGTACCTTGATGTGTATTGTAACGCTTTTCCCGGGTTGGACTCTTTTCTTGGCGATCCCTGTCCACACCCGTACCACCCTAGTCCTACATCCCCTCACTTCGTCACAATTAATTCCTAGTCAGGCGCCAGGTGACTTTGTTAACCCAGTGCCACCCCTGGACGAGACCGGGCTTTTAACCTGCGGCTCGATGAAACCCTTGAGACTGCGTTTTTGGTATTTGCCGGATCCGCTAACCGGCCCCTTGATGCTCCCACTTACCCCTATGCTGCGTTTTGTCAGATCCACTAACTGTTCCTCCGGAGGGATGCGGTGCTAGGATGGGGCTACGTGCCTGCGCTGCCCAGTATGTAGGTTTTGGAGAGAGGGCGGGGTCCGGGGATCTATTCGTCTTCGCGTGATCGTCAACATATCCTTTATTATCTCTTTTCACTTATCACTACTCCTATGACGCACTTATTCGTGTCTATACAGTCGGCCAGGCGGGACAGCACACTCACACTCACACTCCTCCTCATCTCTCCACTCTCTCTTGCTACTCCCGACACTCGCCTCCTCGAAGGACGTATTTAATTGTTATGACTTCCTGCCCGTCGTTTGTGATGTACTGTTTTAGTTTATTTTGGGGTGGTGGCATCGGAACGGGAATTATCAGGGGCAAGCCGCACTTCTGCCTCCCGAGGTCACTCTCGAGGCGGATGGCGGTCGCCCTCGGACATCGGTATTATCCAGGGTCGCCACCCGGGCTGGAGCCGCGAGGGTAACTCCTGGACATCCTCCTCGCCTCGGGGCCCCTTAGGGGACGCTCTCGGGCAAGGAATCATCGCCCCGGGGCCGACTGCGCGGGCCGAGAGGCCTCGCGGGTCGCCTCTCGTGGGCCGTCCACG